>NC_092171.1:45978526-46278526 GCF_045791955.1 Oncorhynchus clarkii lewisi | reverse complement strand
GCCTCTACATGTTCCCGTGCCTCAGCAGGCTCTACATGTTCTCACGCCTCAGCTGGCTCTACAGGTACCCGTGCCTCAGCAGGCTCTACATGTTCTTGTGCCTCAGCAGGCTCTACAGGTTCTCGCGCCTCAGCAGGATCTACATGTTCTTGCGCCTCAGCAGGTTCTACAGGTTCCCGTGCCTCAGCCGGCTCTACAGGTTCCCGTGCCTCAGCCGGCTCTACAGGTTCCCGTGCCTCAGCCGGCTCTACAGGTTCCCGTGCCTCAGCCGGCTCTACAGGTTCCCGTGCCTCAGCCGGCTCTACAGGTTCTCGTGCCTCAGCAGGCTCTACAGGTTCCCGTGCCTCAGCAGCCTCTACATGTTCCCGTGCCTCAGCAGGCTCTACATGTTCTCACGCCTCAGCAGTCTCTACATGTTCCCGTGCCTCAGCAGGCTCTACATGTTCTCACGCCTCAGCAGGCTCTACATGTTCTCACGCCTCAGCTGGCTCTACAGGTACCCGTGCCTCAGCAGGCTCTAAATGTTCTTGTGACTCAGCTGGCTCTACAGGTTCCCGTGCCTCAGCAGCCTCTACATATTCTTGCGCCTCAGCAGGCTCTACAGGTTCCAGTGCCTCAGCAGGCTCTACAGGTTCTCGCGCCTCAGCAGGCTCTACATGTTCTTGCGCCTCAGCAGGTTCTACAGGTTCCCGTGCCTCAGCCGGCTCTACAGGTTCCCGTGCCTCAGCCGGCTCTACAGGTTCCCGTGCCTCAGCCGGCTCTACAGGTTCCCGTGCCTCAGCCGGCTCTACAGGTTCCCGTGCCTCAGCCGGCTCTACAGGTTCCCGTGCCTCAGCAGGCTCTACAGGTTCCCGTGCCTCAGCCGTCTCCACAGGTTCCCTTGCCTCAGCAGCCTCTACATGTTCTTGCGCCTCAGCAGGCTCTACAGGTACCCGTGCCTCAGCAGGCTCTACATGTTCTTGTGCCTCAGCAGGCTCTACAGGTAGCCGTGCCTCAGCAGCCTATACATGCTCTTGCGCCTCAGCTGGCTCTACATGTTCTCACGCCTCAGCAGGCTCTACATGTTTCCGTGCCTCAGCAGGCTCTACATGTTGTCACGCCTCAGCAGGCTCTACATGTTCTCACACCTCAGCTGGCTCTACAGGTACCCGTGCCTCAGCAGGCTCTACATATTCTTGTGCCTCAGCTGGCTCTACAGGTTCCAAAGCCTCAGCAGCCTCTATATGTTCTTGCGCCTCAGCAGGCTCTACAGGTTCCAGTGCCTCAGCAGGCTCTACAGGTTCCCGTGCCTCAGCAGGCTCTACATGTTCTCACGCCTCAGCTGGCTCGATAGGTTCCCAAGCCACGGTTGGCTCGTCAGGCTCCCATGCCTCAGTTGGCTCGTCAGGCTCCCATGCCTCGGTTGACTCGTCAGGCTCCCATGCCTCGGTTGGCTCGTCAGGCTCCCATGCCTCGGTTGGCTCGTCAGGCTCCCATGCATCAGTTGGCTCATCAGGCTCCCATGCCTCAGCCGGATTAACAGGTTCCCATGCGTCCGCCGGCTCGTCAGGCTCCCATGCCTCAGCCGGCTCTACAGTTTCCCGTGCCTCAGCAGGCTCTACATGTTCTCACGCCTCAGCTGGCTCTACATGTTCTCATGCCTCAGCTTGCTCTACAGGTACCCGTACCTCAGCAGGCTCTACATGTTCTTGTGACTCAGCTGGCTCTACAGGTTCCCGTGCCTCAGCAGCCTCTACATATTCTTGCGCCTCAGCAGGCTCTACAGGTTCCAGTGCCTCAGCAGGCTCTACAGGTTCTCGCGCCTCAGCAGGCTCTACATGTTCTTGCGCCTCAGCAGGTTCTACAGGTTCCCGTGCCTCAGCCGGCTCTACAGGTTCCCGTGCCTCAGCCGGCTCTACAGGTTCCCGTGCCTCAGCCGGCTCTACAGGTTCCCGTGCCTCAGCCGGCTCTACAGGTTCCCGTGCCTCAGCCGGCTCTACAGGTTCCCGTGCCTCAGCAGGCTCTACAGGTTCCCGTGCCTCAGCCGGCTCCACAGGTTCCCGTGCCTCAGCAGCCTCTACATGTTCCCGTGCCTCAGCAGGCTCTACATGTTCTCACGCCTCAGCTGGCTTGATAGGTTCCCAAGCCTCGGTTGGCTCGTCAGGCTCCCATGCCTCAGTTGGCTCGTCAGGCTCCCATGCCTCGGTTGCCTCTTCAGGCTCCCATGCCTCGGTTGGCTCGTCAGGCTCCCATGCCTCGGTTGGCTCGTCAGGCTCCCATGCCTCAGTTGGCTCGTCAGGCTCCCATGCCTCAGCCGGATTAACAGGTTCCCATGCGTCCGCCGGCTTGTCAGGCTCCAATGCCTCAGCCGGCTCTACAGGTTCCCGTGCCTCAGCAGGCTCTACATGTTCTCACGCCTCAGCTGGCTCTACATGTTCTCACACCTCAGCTGGCTCTACAGGTTCCCTTGCCTCAGCAGCCTCTACATGTTCTTGCGCCTCAGCAGGCTCTACAGGTTCCAGTGCCTCAGCAGGCTCTACAGGTTCTCGCGCCTCAGCAGGCTCTACATGTTCTTGCGCCTCAGCAGGTTCTACAGGTTACCGTGCCTCAGCCGTCTCTACAGGTTCCCGTGCCTCAGCCGGCTCTACAGGTTTCCGTGCCTCAGCCGGCTCTACAGGTTCCCGTGCCTCAGCCGGCTCTACAGGTTCCCGTGCCTCAGCAGGCTCTACATGTTCTTGTGCCTCAGCTGGCTCTACAGGTTCCCGTGCCTCAGCAGCCTCTATATGTTCTTGCGCCTCAGCAGGCTCTACAGGTTCCAGTGCCTCAGCAGGCTCTACAGGTTCCCGTGCCTCAGCAGGCTCTACATGTTCTCACGCCTCAGCTGGCTTGATTGGTTCCCAAGCCTCGGTTGGCTTGTCAGGCTCCCATGCCTCAGTTTGCTCGTCAGGCTCCCATGCCTCGGTTGGCTCGTCAGGCTCCCATGCCTCGGTTGGCTCGTCAGGCTCCCATGCCTCGGTTGGCTCGTCAGGCTCCCATGCCTCGGTTGGCTCGTCAGGCTCCCATGCCTCAGTTGGCTCGTCAGGCTCCCATGCCTCAGCCGGATTAACAGGTTCCCATGCGTCCGCCGGCTCGTCAGACTCCCATGCCTCAGCCGGCTCTACAGGTTCCCGTGCCTCAGCAGGCTCTACATGTTCTCACGCCTCAGCTGGCTCTACATGTTCTCACGCCTCAGCTGGCTCTACAGGTTCCCGTGCCTCAGCAGCCTCTACATGTTCGGCTCTACAGGTTCCCGTGCCTCAGCAGCCTCTACATGTTCCCGTGCCTCAGCAGGCTCTACATGTTCTCACGCCTCAGCTGGCTCTACAGGTACCCGTGCCTCAGCAGGCTCTACATGTTCTTGTGCCTCAGCAGGCTCTACAGGTTCTCGCGCCTCAGCAGGATCTACATGTTCTTGCGCCTCAGCAGGTTCTACAGGTTCCCGTGCCTCAGCCGGCTCTACAGGTTCCCGTGCTTCAGCCGGCTCTACAGGTTCCCGTGCCTCAGCCGGCTCTACAGGTTCCCGTGCCTCAGCCGGCTCTACAGGTTCCCGTGCCTCAGCCGGCTCTACAGGTTCTCGTGCCTCAGCAGGCTCTACAGGTTCCCGTGCCTCAGCAGCCTCTACATGTTCCCGTGCCTCAGCAGGCTCTACATGTTCTCACGCCTCAGCAGTCTCTACATGTTCCCGTGCCTCAGCAGGCTCTACATGTTCTCACGCCTCAGCAGGCTCTACATGTTCTCACGCCTCAGCTGGCTCTACAGGTACCCGTGCCTCAGCAGGCTCTAAATGTTCTTGTGACTCAGCTGGCTCTACAGGTTCCCGTGCCTCAGCAGCCTCTACATATTCTTGCGCCTCAGCAGGCTCTACAGGTTCCAGTGCCTCAGCAGGCTCTACAGGTTCTCGCGCCTCAGCAGGCTCTACATGTTCTTGCGCCTCAGCAGGTTCTACAGGTTCCCGTGCCTCAGCCGGCTCTACAGGTTCCCGTGCCTCAGCCGGCTCTACAGGTTCCCGTGCCTCAGCCGGCTCTACAGGTTCCCGTGCCTCAGCCGGCTCTACAGGTTCCCGTGCCTCAGCCGGCTCTACAGGTTCCCGTGCCTCAGCAGGCTCTACAGGTTCCCGTGCCTCAGCCGTCTCCACAGGTTCCCGTGCCTCAGCAGCCTCTACATGTTCCCGTGCCTCAGCAGGCTCTACATGTTCTCACGCCTCAGCTGGCTTGATAGGTTCCCAAGCCTCGGTTGGCTCGTCAGGCTCCCATGCCTCAGTTGGCTCGTCAGGCTCCCATGCCTCGGTTGCCTCTTCAGGCTCCCATGCCTCGGTTGGCTCGTCAGGCTCCCATGCCTCGGTTGGCTCGTCAGGCTCCCATGCCTCGGTTGGCTCGTCAGGCTCCCATGCCTCAGTTGGCTCGTCAGGCTCCCATGCCTCAGCCGGATTAACAGGTTCCCATGCGTCCGCCGGCTTGTCAGGCTCCAATGCCTCAGCCGGCTCTACAGGTTCCCGTGCCTCAGCAGGCTCTACATGTTCTCACGCCTCAGCTGGCTCTACATGTTCTCACACCTCAGCTGGCTCTACAGGTTCCCTTGCCTCAGCAGCCTCTACATGTTCTTGCGCCTCAGCAGGCTCTACAGGTTCCAGTGCCTCAGCAGGCTCTACAGGTTCTCGCGCCTCAGCAGGCTCTACATGTTCTTGCGCCTCAGCAGGTTCTACAGGTTACCGTGCCTCAGCCGGCTCTACAGGTTCCCGTGCCTCAGCCGGCTCTACAGGTTCCCGTGCCTCAGCCGGCTCTACAGGTTCCCGTGCCTCAGCCGGCTATACAGGTTCCCGTGCCTCAGCAGGCTCTACATGTTCTTGTGCCTCAGCTGGCTCTACAGGTTCCCGTGCCTCAGCAGCCTCTATATGTTCTTGCGCCTCAGCAGGCTCTACAGGTTCCAGTGCCTCAGCAGGCTCTACAGGTTCCCGTGCCTCAGCAGGCTCTACATGTTCTCACGCCTCAGCTGGCTTGATTGGTTCCCAAGCCTCGGTTGGCTCGTCAGGCTCCCATGCCTCAGTTTGCTCGTCAGGCTCCCATGCCTCGGTTGGCTCGTCAGGCTCCCATGCCTCGGTTGGCTCGTCAGGCTCCCATGCCTCGGTTGGCTCGTCAGGCTCCCATGCCTCGGTTGGCTCGTCAGGCTCCCATGCCTCAGTTGGCTCGTCAGGCTCCCATGCCTCAGTTGGCTCGTCAGGCTCCCATGCCTCAGCCGGATTAACAGGTTCCCATGCGTCCGCCGGCTCGTCAGATTCCCATGCCTCAGCCGGCTCTACAGGTTCCCGTGCCTCAGCAGGCTCTACATGTTCTCACGCCTCAGCTGGCTCTACATGTTCTAACGCCTCAGCTGGCTCTACAGGTTCCCGTGCCTCAGCAGCCTCTACATGTTCGGCTCTACAGGTTCCCGTGCCTCAGCAGCCTCTACATGTTCCCGTGCCTCAGCAGGCTCTACATGTTCTCACGCCTCAGCTGGCTCTACAGGTACCCGTGCCTCAGCAGGCTCTACATGTTCTTGTGCCTCAGCAGGCTCTACAGGTTCTCGCGCCTCAGCAGGATCTACATGTTCTTGCGCCTCAGCAGGTTCTACAGGTTCCCGTGCCTCAGCCGGCTCTACAGGTTCCCGTGCCTCAGCCGGCTCTACAGGTTCCCGTGCCTCAGCAGCCTCTACATGTTCCCGTGCCTCAGCAGGCTCTACATGTTCTTGTGACTCAGCTGGCTCTACAGGTTCCCGTGCCTCAGCAGCCTCTACATGTTCTTGCGCCTCAGCAAGCTCTACAGGTTCCAGTGCCTCAGCAGGCTCTACAGGTTCTCGCGCCTCAGCAGGCTCTACATGTTCTTGCGCCTCAGCAGGTTCTACAGGTTCCCGTGCCTCAGCCGGCTCTACAGGTTCCCGTGCCTCAGCCGGCTCTACAGGTTCCCGTGCCTCAGCCGGCTCTACAGGTTCCCGTGCCTCAGCCGGCTCTACAGGTTCCCGTGCCTCAGCAGCCTCTACATGTTCCCGTGCCTCAGCAGGCTCTACATGTTCTCACGCCTCAGCTGGCTTGATAGGTTCCCAAGCCTCGGTTGGCTCGTCAGGCTCCCATGCCTCAGTTGGCTCGTCAGGCTCCCATGCCTCGGTTGGCTCTTCAGGCTCCCATGCCTCGGTTGGCTCGTCAGGCTCCCATGCCTCGGTTGGCTCGTCAGGCTCCCATGCCTCGGTTGGCTCGTCAGGCTCCCATGCCTCAGTTGGCTCGTCAGGCTCCCATGCCTCAGCCGGATTAACAGGTTCCCATGCGTCCGCTGGCTTGTCAGGCTCCCATGCCTCAGCCGGCTCTACAGGTTCCCGTGCCTCAGCAGGCTCTACATGTTCTCACGCCTCAGCTGGCTCTACATGTTCTCACACCTCAGCTGGCTCTACAGGTTCCCTTGCCTCAGCAGCCTCTACATGTTCTTGCGCCTCAGCAGGCTCTACAGGTTCCAGTGCCTCAGCAGGCTCTACAGGTTCTCGCGCCTCAGCAGGCTCTACATGTTCTTGCGCCTCAGCAGGTTCTACAGGTTACCGTGCCTCAGCCGGCTCTACAGGTTCCCGTGCCTCAGCCGGCTCTACAGGTTCCCGTGCCTCAGCCGGCTCTACAGGTTCCCGTGCCTCAGCCGGCTATACAGGTTCCCGTGCCTCAGCAGGCTCTACATGTTCTTGTGCCTCAGCTGGCTCTACAGGTTCCCGTGCCTCAGCAGCCTCTATATGTTCTTGCGCCTCAGCAGGCTCTACAGGTTCCAGTGCCTCAGCAGGCTCTACAGGTTCCCGTGCCTCAGCAGGCTCTACATGTTCTCACGCCTCAGCTGGCTTGATTGGTTCCCAAGCCTCGGTTGGCTCGTCAGGCTCCCATGCCTCAGTTTGCTCGTCAGGCTCCCATGCCTCGGTTGGCTCGTCAGGCTCCCATGCCTCGGTTGGCTCGTCAGGCTCCCATGCCTCGGTTGGCTCGTCAGGCTCCCATGCCTCGGTTGGCTCGTCAGGCTCCCATGCCTCAGTTGGCTCGTCAGGCTCCCATGCCTCAGCCGGATTAACAGGTTCCCATGCGTCCGCCGGCTCGTCAGGCTCCCATGCCTCAGCCGGCTCTACAGGTTCCCGTGCCTCAGCAGGCTCTACATGTTCTCACGCCTCAGCTGGCTCTACATGTTCTCACGCCTCAGCTGGCTCTACAGGTTCCCGTGCCTCAGCAGCCTCTACATGTTCGGCTCTACAGGTTCCCGTGCCTCAGCAGCCTCTACATGTTCCTGTGCCTCAGCAGGCTCTACATGTTCTCACGCCTCAGCTGGCTCTACAGGTACCCGTGCCTCAGCAGGCTCTACATGTTCTTGTGCCTCAGCAGGCTCTACAGGTTCTCGCGCCTCAGCAGGATCTACATGTTCTTGCGCCTCAGCAGGTTCTACAGGTTCCCGTGCCTCAGCCGGCTCTACAGGTTCCCGTGCCTCAGCCGGCTCTACAGGTTCCCGTGCCTCAGCCGGCTCTACAGGTTCCCGTGCCTCAGCCGGCTCTACAGGTTCCCGTGCCTCAGCCGGCTCTACAGGTTCCCGTGCCTCAGCAGGCTCTACAGGTTCCCGTGCCTCAGCAGCCTCTACAGCTTCCCGTGCCTCAGCAGGCTCTACATGTTCTCACGCCTCAGCTGGCTCTACATGTTCTCACGCCTCAGCTGGCTCTACAGGTTCCCGTGCCTCAGCAGCCTCTACATGTTCTCGCGCTTCAGCAGGTTCTACAGGTTCCCGTGCCTCAGCCGGCTCTACAGGTTCCCGTGCCTCAGCCGGCACTACAGGTTCCCGTGCCTCAGCAGGCTCTACAGGTTCCCGTGCCTCAGCCGGCTCTACAGGTTCCCGTGCCTCAGACGGCTCTACAGGTTCCCGTGCCTCAGCAGGCTCTACAGGTTCCCGTGCCTCAGCCGGATCTACAGGTTCCCATGCCTCAGCAGCCTCTACAGGTTCCCGTGCCTCAGCAGGCTCTACAGGTACCCGTGCCTCAGCAGCCTCTACATGTTCTCACGCCTCAGCAGGTTCTACATGTTCTCACGCCTCAGCAGGCTCTACATGTTCCCGTGCCTCAGCAGGCTCTACATGTTCTCACGCCTCAGCAGGCTCTAAATGTTCTCACGCCTCAGCTGGCTCTACAGGTACCCGTGCCTCAGCAGGCTCTACAAGTTCTTGCGCCTCAGCTGGCTCTACAGGTTCCCATGCCTCAGCAGCCTCTACATGTTCTTGCGCCTCAGCAGGCTCTACAGGTACCCGTGCCTCAGCAGGCTCTACATGTTCTTGTGCCTCAGCAGGCTCTACAGGTAGCCGTGCCTCAGCAGCCTATACATGCTCTTGCGCCTCAGCTGGCTCTACATGTTCTCACGCCTCAGCAGGCTCTACATGTTTCCGTGCCTCAGCAGGCTCTACATGTTGTCACGCCTCAGCAGGCTCTACATGTTCTCACACCTCAGCTGGCTCTACAGGTACCCGTGCCTCAGCAGGCTCTACATATTCTTGTGCCTCAGCTGGCTCTACAGGTTCCAAAGCCTCAGCAGCCTCTATATGTTCTTGCGCCTCAGCAGGCTCTACAGGTTCCAGTGCCTCAGCAGGCTCTACAGGTTCCCGTGCCTCAGCAGGCTCTACATGTTCTCACGCCTCAGCTGGCTCGATAGGTTCCCAAGCCACGGTTGGCTCGTCAGGCTCCCATGCCTCAGTTGGCTCGTCAGGCTCCCATGCCTCGGTTGACTCGTCAGGCTCCCATGCCTCGGTTGGCTCGTCAGGCTCCCATGCCTCGGTTGGCTCGTCAGGCTCCCATGCATCAGTTGGCTCATCAGGCTCCCATGCCTCAGCCGGATTAACAGGTTCCCATGCGTCCGCCGGCTCGTCAGGCTCCCATGCCTCAGCCGGCTCTACAGTTTCCCGTGCCTCAGCAGGCTCTACATGTTCTCACGCCTCAGCTGGCTCTACATGTTCTCATGCCTCAGCTTGCTCTACAGGTACCCGTACCTCAGCAGGCTCTACATGTTCTTGTGACTCAGCTGGCTCTACAGGTTCCCGTGCCTCAGCAGCCTCTACATATTCTTGCGCCTCAGCAGGCTCTACAGGTTCCAGTGCCTCAGCAGGCTCTACAGGTTCTCGCGCCTCAGCAGGCTCTACATGTTCTTGCGCCTCAGCAGGTTCTACAGGTTCCCGTGCCTCAGCCGGCTCTACAGGTTCCCGTGCCTCAGCCGGCTCTACAGGTTCCCGTGCCTCAGCCGGCTCTACAGGTTCCCGTGCCTCAGCCGGCTCTACAGGTTCCCGTGCCTCAGCCGGCTCTACAGGTTCCCGTGCCTCAGCAGGCTCTACAGGTTCCTGTGCCTCAGCCGGCTCCACAGGTTCCCGTGCCTCAGCAGCCTCTACATGTTCCCGTGCCTCAGCAGGCTCTACATGTTCTCACGCCTCAGCTGGCTTGATAGGTTCCCAAGCCTCGGTTGGCTCGTCAGGCTCCCATGCCTCAGTTGGCTCGTCAGGCTCCCATGCCTCGGTTGCCTCTTCAGGCTCCCATGCCTCGGTTGGCTCGTCAGGCTCCCATGCCTCGGTTGGCTCGTCAGGCTCCCATGCCTCGGTTGGCTCGTCAGGCTCCCATGCCTCAGTTGGCTCGTCAGGCTCCCATGCCTCAGCCGGATTAACAGGTTCCCATGCGTCCGCCGGCTTGTCAGGCTCCAATGCCTCAGCCGGCTCTACAGGTTCCCGTGCCTCAGCAGGCTCTACATGTTCTCACGCCTCAGCTGGCTCTACATGTTCTCACACCTCAGCTGGCTCTACAGGTTCCCTTGCCTCAGCAGCCTCTACATGTTCTTGCGCCTCAGCAGGCTCTACAGGTTCCAGTGCCTCAGCAGGCTCTACAGGTTCTCGCGCCTCAGCAGGCTCTACATGTTCTTGCGCCTCAGCAGGTTCTACAGGTTACCGTGCCTCAGCCGTCTCTACAGGTTCCCGTGCCTCAGCCGGCTCTACAGGTTTCCGTGCCTCAGCCGGCTCTACAGGTTCCCGTGCCTCAGCCGGCTCTACAGGTTCCCGTGCCTCAGCAGGCTCTACATGTTCTTGTGCCTCAGCTGGCTCTACAGGTTCCCGTGCCTCAGCAGCCTCTATATGTTCTTGCGCCTCAGCAGGCTCTACAGGTTCCAGTGCCTCAGCAGGCTCTACAGGTTCCCGTGCCTCAGCAGGCTCTACATGTTCTCACGCCTCAGCTGGCTTGATTGGTTCCCAAGCCTCGGTTGGCTTGTCAGGCTCCCATGCCTCAGTTTGCTCGTCAGGCTCCCATGCCTCGGTTGGCTCGTCAGGCTCCCATGCCTCGGTTGGCTCGTCAGGCTCCCATGCCTCGGTTGGCTCGTCAGGCTCCCATGCCTCGGTTGGCTCGTCAGGCTCCCATGCCTCAGTTGGCTCGTCAGGCTCCCATGCCTCAGCCGGATTAACAGGTTCCCATGCGTCCGCCGGCTCGTCAGATTCCCATGCCTCAGCCGGCTCTACAGGTTCCCGTGCCTCAGCAGGCTCTACATGTTCTCACGCCTCAGCTGGCTCTACATGTTCTCACGCCTCAGCTGGCTCTACAGGTTCCCGTGCCTCAGCAGCCTCTACATGTTCGGCTCTACAGGTTCCCGTGCCTCAGCAGCCTCTACATGTTCCCGTGCCTCAGCAGGCTCTACATGTTCTCACGCCTCAGCTGGCTCTACAGGTACCCGTGCCTCAGCAGGCTCTACATGTTCTTGTGCCTCAGCAGGCTCTACAGGTTCTCGCGCCTCAGCAGGATCTACATGTTCTTGCGCCTCAGCAGGTTCTACAGGTTCCCGTGCCTCAGCCGGCTCTACAGGTTCCCGTGCCTCAGCCGGCTCTACAGGTTCCCGTGCCTCAGCCGGCTCTACAGGTTCCCGTGCCTCAGCCGGCTCTACAGGTTCCCGTGCCTCAGCCGGCTCTACAGGTTCTCGTGCCTCAGCAGGCTCTACAGGTTCCCGTGCCTCAGCAGCCTCTACATGTTCCCGTGCCTCAGCAGGCTCTACATGTTCTCACGCCTCAGCAGTCTCTACATGTTCCCGTGCCTCAGCAGGCTCTACATGTTCTCACGCCTCAGCAGGCTCTACATGTTCTCACGCCTCAGCTGGCTCTACAGGTACCCGTGCCTCAGCAGGCTCTAAATGTTCTTGTGACTCAGCTGGCTCTACAGGTTCCCGTGCCTCAGCAGCCTCTACATATTCTTGCGCCTCAGCAGGCTCTACAGGTTCCAGTGCCTCAGCAGGCTCTACAGGTTCTCGCGCCTCAGCAGGCTCTACATGTTCTTGCGCCTCAGCAGGTTCTACAGGTTCCCGTGCCTCAGCCGGCTCTACAGGTTCCCGTGCCTCAGCCGGCTCTACAGGTTCCCGTGCCTCAGCCGGCTCTACAGGTTCCCGTGCCTCAGCCGGCTCTACAGGTTCCCGTGCCTCAGCCGGCTCTACAGGTTCCCGTGCCTCAGCAGGCTCTACAGGTTCCCGTGCCTCAGCCGTCTCCACAGGTTCCCGTGCCTCAGCAGCCTCTACATGTTCCCGTGCCTCAGCAGGCTCTACATGTTCTCACGCCTCAGCTGGCTTGATAGGTTCCCAAGCCTCGGTTGGCTCGTCAGGCTCCCATGCCTCAGTTGGCTCGTCAGGCTCCCATGCCTCGGTTGGCTCGTCAGGCTCCCATGCCTCGGTTGGCTCGTCAGGCTCCCATGCCTCAGTTGGCTCGTCAGGCTCCCATGCCTCAGCCGGATTAACAGGTTCCCATGCGTCCGCCGGCTTGTCAGGCTCCAATGCCTCAGCCGGCTCTACAGGTTCCCGTGCCTCAGCAGGCTCTACATGTTCTCACGCCTCAGCTGGCTCTACATGTTCTCACACCTCAGCTGGCTCTACAGGTTCCCTTGCCTCAGCAGCCTCTACATGTTCTTGCGCCTCAGCAGGCTCTACAGGTTCCAGTGCCTCAGCAGGCTCTACAGGTTCTCGCGCCTCAGCAGGCTCTACATGTTCTTGCGCCTCAGCAGGTTCTACAGGTTACCGTGCCTCAGCCGTCTCTACAGGTTCCCGTGCCTCAGCCGGCTCTACAGGTTCCCGTGCCTCAGCCGGCTCTACAGGTTCCCGTGCCTCAGCCGGCTCTACAGGTTCCCGTGCCTCAGCAGGCTCTACATGTTCTTGTGCCTCAGCTGGCTCTACAGGTTCCCGTGCCTCAGCAGCCTCTATATGTTCTTGCGCCTCAGCAGGCTCTACAGGTTCCAGTGCCTCAGCAGGCTCTACAGGTTCCCGTGCCTCAGCAGGCTCTACATGTTCTCACGCCTCAGCTGGCTTGATTGGTTCCCAAGCCTCGGTTGGCTCGTCAGGCTCCCATGCCTCAGTTTGCTCGTCAGGCTCCCATGCCTCGGTTGGCTCGTCAGGCTCCCATGCCTCGGTTGGCTCGTCAGGCTCCCATGCCTCGGTTGGCTCGTCAGGCTCCCATGCCTCGGTTGGCTCGTCAGGCTCCCATGCCTCAGTTGGCTCGTCAGGCTCCCATGCCTCAGTTGGCTCGTCAGGCTCCCATGCCTCAGCCGGATTAACAGGTTCCCATGCGTCCGCCGGCTCGTCAGATTCCCATGCCTCAGCCGGCTCTACAGGTTCCCGTGCCTCAGCAGGCTCTACATGTTCTCACGCCTCAGCTGGCTCTACATGTTCTAACGCCTCAGCTGGCTCTACAGGTTCCCGTGCCTCAGCAGCCTCTACATGTTCGGCTCTACAGGTTCCCGTGCCTCAGCAGCCTCTACATGTTCCCGTGCCTCAGCAGGCTCTACATGTTCTCACGCCTCAGCTGGCTCTACAGGTACCCGTGCCTCAGCAGGCTCTACATGTTCTTGTGCCTCAGCAGGCTCTACAGGTTCTCGCGCCTCAGCAGGATCTACATGTTCTTGCGCCTCAGCAGGTTCTACAGGTTCCCGTGCCTCAGCCGGCTCTACAGGTTCCCGTGCCTCAGCCGGCTCTACAGGTTCCCGTGCCTCAGCAGGCTCTACATGTTCTTGTGCCTCAGCTGGCTCTACAGGTTCCCGTGCCTCAGCAGCCTCTATATGTTCTTGCGCCTCAGCAGGCTCTACAGGTTCCAGTGCCTCAGCAGGCTCTACAGGTTCCCGTGCCTCAGCAGGCTCTACATGTTCTCACGCCTCAGCTGGCTTGATTGGTTCCCAAGCCTCGGTTGGCTCGTCAGGCTCCCATGCCTCAGTTTGCTCGTCAGGCTCCCATGCCTCAGTTGGCTCGTCAGGCTCCCATGCCTCAGCCGGATTAACAGGTTCCCATGCGTCCGCCGGCTCGTCAGATTCCCATGCCTCAGCCGGCTCTACAGGTTCCCGTGCCTCAGCAGGCTCTACATGTTCTCACGCCTCAGCTGGCTCTACATGTTCTCACGCCTCAGCTGGCTCTACAGGTTCCCGTGCCTCAGCAGCCTCTACATGTTCGGCTCTACAGGTTCCCGTGCCTCAGCAGCCTCTACATGTTCCCGTGCCTCAGCAGGCTCTACATGTTCTCACGCCTCAGCTGGCTCTACAGGTACCCATGCCTCAGCCGGCTCTACAGGTTCCCGTGCCTCAGCAGGCTCTACATGTTCTCACGCCTCAGCTGGCTCTACATGTTCTCACGCCTCAGCTGGCTCTACAGGTACCCATGCCTCAGCAGGCTCTACATGTTCTTGTGCCTCAGCAGGCTCTACAGGTTCTCGCGCCTCAGCAGGATCTACATGTTCTTGCGCCTCAGCAGGTTCTACAGGTTCCCGTGCCTCAGCCGGCTCTACAGGTTCCCGTGCCTCAGCCGGCTCTACAGGTTCCCGTGCCTCAGCCGGCTCTACAGGTTCCCGTGCCTCAGCCGGCTCTACAGGTTCCCGTGCCTCAGCAGGCTCTACAGGTTCCCGTGCCTCAGCAGCCTCTACATGTTCCCGTGCCTCAGCAGACTCTACATGTTCTCACGCCTCAGCAGTCTCTACATGTTCCCGTGCCTCAGCAGGCTCTACATGTTCTCACGCCTCAGCAGGCTCTACATGTTCTCACGCCTCAGCTGGCTCTACAGGTACCCGTGCCTCAGCAGGCTCTACATGTTCTTGTGCCTCAGCTGGCTCTACAGGTTCCCGTGCCTCAGCAGCCTCTACATGTTCTTGCGCCTCAGCAGGCTCTACAGGTTCCAGTGCCTCAGCAGGCTCTACAGGTTCCCGTGCCTCAGCAGGCTCTACATGTTCTTGCGCCTCAGCTGGCTCTACAGGTACCCGTGCCTCAGCAGGCTCTACATGTTCTTGCGCTTCAGCAGGCTCTACAGGTAGCCGTGCCTCAGCAGGCTCTACATGTTCTTGCGCCTCAGCTGGCTCTACAGGTTCCCGTGCCTCAGCAGCCTCTACATGTTCTCACGCCTCAGCAGCCTCTACATGTTCTCGCGCCTCAGCAGGTTCTACAGGTTCCCGTGCCTCAGCAGCCTCTACATGTTCTCACGCCTCAGCAGCCTCTACATGTTCTCGCGCCTCAGCAGGCTCTACAGGTTCCCGTGCCTCAGCAGCCTCTACATGTTCTCACGCCTCAGCAGGCTCTACAGGTTCCCGTGCCTCAGCCGGCTCTACAGGTTCCCGTGCTCTACAGGTTCCAGTAACTCAGCTGGCTCTACAGGTTCCTGTGCCTCAGCAGCCTCTATATGTTCTTGCGCCTCAGCTGGCTTGATAGGTTCCCAAGCCTCGGTTGGCCTGTCAGGCTCCCATGCCTCTGTTGGCTCGTCAGGCTCCCATGCCTCGGTTGGCTCGTCAGGCTCCCATGCCTCGGTTTGCTCGTCAGGGATCCCATGCCTCGGTTGGCTCGTCAGGCTCCCATGCCTCGGTTGGCTCGTCAGGCTCCCATGCCTCAGTTGGCTCGTCAGGCTCCCATGCCTCAGCCGGATTAACAGGTTCCCATGCATCCGCCGGCTCGTCAGGCTCCCATGCCTCAGCCGGCTCTACAGGTTCCCGTGCCTCAGCAGGCTCTACATGTTCTCACGCCTCAGCTGGCTCTACATGTTCTCACGCCTCAGCTGGCTCTACAGGTTCCCGTGCCTCAGCAGCCTCTACATGTTCGGCTCTACAGGTTCCCGTGCCTCAGCAGCCTCTACATGTTCCCGTGCCTCAGCAGGCTCTACATGTTCCGTGCCTCAGCAGAATCTACATGTTCTCACGCCTCAGCAGGCTCTACATGTTCTCACGCCTCAGCTGGCTCTACAGGTACCCGTGCCTCAGCAGGCTCTACATGTTCTTGTGCCTCAGCTGGCTCTACAGGTTCCCGTGCCTCAGCAGCCTCTATATGTTCTTGCGCCTCAGCAGGCTCTACAGGTTCCAGTGCCTCAGCAGGCTCTACAGGTTCCCGTGCCTCAGCAGGCTCTACATGTTCTCACGCCTCAGCTGGCTTGATAGGTTCCCAAGCCTCGGTTGGCTCGTCAGGCTCCCATGCCTCAGTTGGCTCGTCAGGCTCCCATGCCTCGGTTGGCTCGTCAGGCTCCCATGCCTCGGTTGGCTCGTCAGGCTCCCATGCCTCGGTTGGCTCGTCAGGCTCCCATGCCTCGGTTGGCTCGTCAGGCTCCCATGCCTCAGTTGGCTCGTCAGGCTCCCATGCCTCAGCCGGATTAACAGGTTACCATGCGTCCGCCGGCTCGTCAGGCTCCCATGCCTCAGCCGGCTCTACAGGTTCCCGTGCCTCAGCAGGCTCTACATGTTCTCACGCCTCAGCTGGCTCTACATGTTCTCACGCCTCAGCTGGCTCTACAGGTTCCCGTGCCTCAGCAGCCTCTACATGTTCGGCTCTACAGGTTCCCGTGCCTCAGCAGCCTCTATATGTTCCCGTGCCTCAGCAGGCTCTACATGTTCTCACGCCTCAGCAGTCTCTACATGTTCCCGTGCCTCAGCAGGCTCTACATGTTCTCACGCCTCAGCAGTCTCTACATGTTCCTGTGCCTCAGCAGCCTCTACATCAGGGGTGTCAAAGTCAAATGGACGGAGGGCCAAATAAAAAAATCAGCTACAAGACGAGGGCCGGACTGTTCGAATGTTCATTGAAAAATGTTTAAATGACGCATATAGTCTAGTGAACCTAATTGAACCTACTGAAAACCTAACAAATATATTACAATATGATCAGATAAATAAAGCAATATTTTCTTATGGCTCTGTCAGTAATCTTTAATTTTCAACAGACACAAAAGACAAATTTCCTTTATATAAATATCCCCATAACATGAACATTAAATGAAAGAAACCGGTATTCAAGGCACCATCAGTAGACTATATTTTCTATTTTAGCAAAAGTGGGCTAAATTTACTTCAAAGAAAAAACAATAATAGCAATTTTCTATCATCCACTCAACTGAAATATTTTTAAAATATAATTGGATTGAAATACAAAAAAATAAAGTGCAAAAATCTATTAATCAAAAACAACACTTTGTTTAAGGAGAAGTAACATGCAGTGAAAACAAATATTAAATTTTAACTTTTAAACTTGAACTGAGTAAAAACTCTAAATATGTGATTGCACAGTAATGTTCACTTGTTTGAGGTTGAGGGTGATACTTGGTGGTGTCCCATCTTTTCCACAAGTTCATCAATGTTCGGGGTAAGGCTCTGAGCTGAAGAAATCCTCAGAATTGAGTGGAGGTGTTCAGCAGTAAGTCGACTTCTGTGTGATGTTTTGTTCAGGTTCATCAAAGAAAACAGTTGTTCACACAGGTATGTGCTGCCAAACATAGACAACGTTTGAGCAGCCTGGATGCGCAGCTGGGGCATTGTGCCGGGGAGGAAACGGGCGAACTCCGCAGCACCCACTGCCGCATATTTTGCCCTCAGTGCATCATTGCATTGGAGGTCAATCAACTCCATTTGGAGGTTTGGTGGTGAGCTTTCCACGTCAACAGCAAATGGGTTACCGAGCAGTTCCAACCTGCTTTTTTGTGCTTCAAAGTCAGCAAATCGGCGTCGAAAGTCAGCGGCAAGCATACCTATTTTATCAGCCAACTGTGTGCTCGGGAACGCACTGGTAGAGAGCTTCTCTTTCATGGTCTGGCAGCTGGGAAAGTGGCTCAAATTTTCTTTCCGCATCTGCGTCTCCCACAGAGTCAGTTTGGTTTTAAATGCCTTCACTGTACTGTACATATCAGAGATGACACGATCCCGACCCTGCAGCTGCAAGTTTATTGCATTCAGATGACTCGTAATGTCACACAGAAAAGCCATTTCACACAGAAACATTTCGTCTCGGAGTTGTGTTGTGTCTTTCCCTTTGCTGTCCAAGAACAGACAAATCTCCTCACGAAGCTCGAAACATCTTTGAAGCACCTTTCCCTGGCTTAGCCATCGCACCTCTGTGTGATAAGGCAAATCACCATGCTCCGTTTCTAACTCCGTCAGAAATGCCTTGAACTGGCGGTGATTCAAACCTTTGGCTCTGATAAAGTTAACTGTGCGCGTGATGATGCTCATTACATGCTCCATTTTCAAGGCTTTACCGCACAACGCTTCCTGGTGTATGATACAATGATAAGCTGTCAGCTCACCTGTCGCGTTTTCCTCTTGCATCTTTTCCCGTATCTTCGCCACCAGTCCGCTCCTGTGTCCACACATCGCAGGTGCTCCGTCGGTTGTCAAACCCACGAGTTTTTCCCAAGGCAGCTCCATCTCATTTACACATCTTGACACCTCTTCATACAAATCATGCCCCGTAGTTGTGCCATGCATAGGACGTAAAGCCAAAAACTCCTCTGTCACGCTTAGGTTGGAGTCCACTCCGCGGATGAAAATTGACAACTGGGCAATGTCAGAAATGTCGGTGCTCTCATCCACAGCCAAGGAATATGCAATAAAATCTTTTCCCTTTTTCACAAGCTGCTCTTTTAGATTGATGGACAACTGGTCTACTCTCTCGGCAATGGTGTTTCTGCTCAGACTCACATTTAAAAAGAGTTGCCTTTTTTCTGGGCAAACTTCGTCACAAACTTTAATCATGCAGTTTTTGATGAAATCCCCCTCCGTAAATGGCCGGGCTGATTTAGCGATCTCTTCTGCCAAAATAAAACTGGCCTTGACAGCAGCCTGGCCTTGTGATTTGGCTTTTTTGAACAGAGCCTGTCGAGATTTGAGGCCTCGTTTTAATTCCTCTGCCTTTTGTAGCCTTTGTTCCATGTCCATATTCTTGTTTTTGTCCGCGTGTTTCGTTTCATAATGTCGTCTCAGATTATACTCTTTCAGTACCGCCACACTTTCTCCACACAGAAGACACACAGGTTTTCCAGCTACCTTCGTGAACATATACTCCGACTCCCACCTTGTTTGAAACCCCCGGTTCTCAGTATCCACCTTCCGTTTTGCCATTTTTGATGGGTATCTGAAAGTTAATTTTACTGTGATGCTGACGACTGCTGTGCCAATAAATATTGAAATGAAGCAGCCTACTGCTCGGTGCGTCACCTTTGCATTGTGGGAAATGTAGTATTGGTGCGTGTAAAAGATCTGCGGGCTGCCGGCTTGCTGCGGGCCGGTTCTAATAATAAATCAAGATCATCCCAGGGGCCGTAAAAAACCTTCTTGCGGGCCGGATGTGGCCCGCGGGCCTTGACTCTGACATATGTGCTCTACATGTTCTCACGCCTCAGCAGCCTCTACAGGTTCCCGTGCCTCAGCCGGCTCTACAGGTTCCCGTGCCTCAGCAGGCTCTACATGTTCTTGCGCCTCAGCAGGCTCTACATGTTCTCACACCTCAGCAGGCTCTACAGGTTCCCGTGCCTCAGCCGTCTCTACAGGTTCACGTAACTCAGCCGGCTCTACATGTTCTTGCGCCTCAGCTGGCTCTACAGGTTCCCGTGCCTCAGCAGCCTCTACATGTTCTCACGCCTCAGCAGCCTCTACATGTTCTCGCGCCTCAGCAGGCTCTACAGGTTCCCGTGTCTCAGCAGCCTCTACATGTTCTCACGCCTCAGCAGGCTCTACAGGTTCCCGTGCCTCAGCCGGCTCTACAGGTTCCCGTGCTCTACAGGTTCCAGTGCCTCAGCAGGCTCTACAGGTTCCCGTGCCTCAGCCGGCTCTACAGGTTCCCGTGCCTCAGCAGCCTCTACATGTTCCCGTGCCTCAGCAGGCTCTACATGTTCTCACAACTCAGCAGGCTCTACATGTTTCCGTGCCTCAGCAGGCTCTACATGTTCTCACGCCTCAGCAGGCTCTACATGCTCTCACACCTCAGCTGGCTCTACAGGTACCCGTGCCTCAGCAGGCTCTATATGTTCTTGTGCCTCAGCTGGCTCTACAGGCCATCAGACTGTTAAACAGCCACCACTAACACTGAGTGGCTGCTGCCAACACACTGACACTGACTCAACTCCAGCCACTTTAATAATGGGAATTGATGGGAAATGATGTAAATATATCACTAGCCACTTTAAACAATGCTACCTTATATAAATGTTACTTACCCTACATTATTCATCTCATACGCATACGTATATACTGTACTCTATATCATCGACGGTATCCTTATGTAATACATGTATCACTAGCCACTTTATACTATACTATGCCACTTTGTTTACATACTCATCTCATTTGTACATACTGTACCCGATACCATCTACTGTATCTTGCCTATGCTGCTCTGTACCATCACTCATTCATATATCCTTATGTACATATTCTTTATCCCCTTACACTGTGTACAAGACAGTAGTTTTGGAATTGTTAGTTAGATTACTTGTTATTACTGCATTGTCGGAACTAGAAGCACAAGCATTTCGCTACACTCGCATTAACATCTGCTAACCATGTGTATGTGACAAATAAAATTTGATTTGATTTGATTTGAAAAAAAAAGGTTCCCGTGCCTCAGCAGCCTCTATATGTTCTTGCGCCTCAGCAGGCTCTACAGGTTCCAGTGCCTCAGCAGGCTCTACAGGTTCCCGTGCCTCAGCAGCCTCTACATGTTCCCGTGCCTCAGCAGGCTCTACATGTTCTCACGCCTCAGCAATCTCTACATATTCCCGTGCCTCAGCAGGCTCTACATGTTCTCACGCCTCAGCAGGCTCTACATGTTCTCACGCCTCAGCTGGCTCTACAGGTACCCGTGCCTCAGCAGGCTCTACATGTTCCCGTGCCTCAGCAGGCTCTACATGTTCTCACGCCTCAGCAGTCTCTACATGTTCCCGTGCCTCAGCAGGCTCTACATGTTCTCACGCCTCAGCAGGCTCTACATGTTCTCACGCCTCAGCTGGCTCTACAGGTACCCGTACCTCAGCAGGCTCTACATGTTCTTGTGCCTCAGCTGGCTCTACAGGTTCCCGTGCCTCAGCAGCCTCTACATGTTCTTGCGCCTCAGCAGGCTCTACAGGTTCCAGTGCCTCAGCAGGCTCTACAGGTTCTCGCGCCTCAGCAGGCTCTACATGTTCTTGCGCCTCAGCAGGTTCTACAGGTTCCCGTGCCTCAGCCGGCTCTACAGGTTCCCGTGCCTCAGCCGGCTCTACAGGTTCCCGTGCCTCAGCCGGCTCTAAAGGTTCCCGTGCCTTCTGCCGGCTCTACAGGTTCCCGTGCCTCAGCCGGCTCTACAGGTTCCCGTGCCTCAGCAGGCTCTACAGGTTCCCGTGCCTCAGCCGGCTCTACAGGTTCCCGTGCCTCAGCAGCCTCTACATGTTCCCGTGCCTCAGCAGGCTCTACATGTTCTCACGCCTCAGCAATCTCTACATATTCCCGTGCCTCAGCAGGCTCTACATGTTCTCACGCCTCAGCAGGCTCTACATGTTCTCACGCCTCAGCTGGCTCTACAGGTACCCGTGCCTCAGCAGGCTCTACATGTTCCCGTGCCTCAGCAGGCTCTACATGTTCTCACGCCTCAGCAGTCTCTACATGTTCCCGTGCCTCAGCAGGCTCTACATGTTCTCACGCCTCAGCAGGCTCTACATGTTCTCACGCCTCAGCTGGCTCTACAGGTACCCGTACCTCAGCAGGCTCTACATGTTCTTGTGCCTCAGCTGGCTCTACAGGTTCCCGTGCCTCAGCAGCCTCTACATGTTCTTGCGCCTCAGCAGGCTCTACAGGTTCCAGTGCCTCAGCAGGCTCTACAGGTTCTCGCGCCTCAGCAGGCTCTACATGTTCTTGCGCCTCAGCAGGTTCTACAGGTTCCCGTGCCTCAGCCGGCTCTACAGGTTCCCGTGCCTCAGCCGGCTCTACAGGTTCCCGTGCCTCAGCCGGCTCTACAGGTTCCCGTGCCTCAGCCGGCTCTACAGGTTCCCGTGCCTCAGCCGGCTCTACAGGTTCCCGTGCCTCAGCAGCCTCTACATGTTCCCGTGCCTCAGCAGGCTCTACATGTTCTCACGCCTCAGCAATCTCTACATATTCCCGTGCCTCAGCAGGCTCTACATGTTCTCACGCCTCAGCAGGCTCTACATGTTCTCACGCCTCAGCTGGCTCTACAGGTACCCGTGCCTCAGCAGGCTCTAGATGTTCTTGTGACTAAGCTGGCTCTACAGGTTCCCGTGCCTCAGCAGCCTCTACATGTTCTTGCGCCTCAGCAGGCTCTACAGGTTCCAGTGCTTCAGCAGGCTCTACAGGTTCTCGCGCCTCAGCAGGCTCTACATGTTCTTGCGCCTCAGCAGGTTCTACAGGTTCCCTTGCCTCAGCCGGCTCTACAGGTTCCCGTGCCT
Organism: Oncorhynchus clarkii lewisi; assembly: GCF_045791955.1. NCBI lineage: Eukaryota > Metazoa > Chordata > Actinopteri > Salmoniformes > Salmonidae > Oncorhynchus > Oncorhynchus clarkii. The sequence continues at coordinate 46,256,835 of NC_092171.1, read as the reverse complement.
CAGCCGGCTCTACAGGTTCCCGTGCCTCAGCCGGCTCTACAGGTTCCCGTGCCTCAGCCGGCTCTACATGTTCTTGCGCCTCAGCTGGCTCTACAGGTTCCCGTGCCTCAGCAGCCTCTACATGTTCTCACGCCTCAGCAGCCTCTACATGTTCTCGCGCCTCAGCAGGTTCTACAGGTTCCCGTGCCTCAGCAGCCTCTACATGTTCTCACGCCTCAGCAGGCTCTACAGGTTCCCGTGCCTCAGCCGGCTCTACAGGTTCCCGTGCTCTACAGGTTCCAGTGCCTCAGCAGGCTCCACATGTTCTCACACCTCAGCAGGCTCTACAGGTTCCAGTGCCTCAGCAGGCTCTACAGGTTCCCGTGCTCTACAGGTTCCAGTGCCTCAGCAGGCTCTACATGTTCTCACACCTCAGCAGGCTCTACAGGTACCCGTGCCTAAGCAGGCTCTACATGTTCTCACGCCTCAGCTGGCTCTACAGGTTCCCGAGCCTCAGCAGAAGCGACTGGCCCGCTCCTGGTCCTCGGGACCGTCCCTTTGGTCGGTGTCCTGTGGCTGGAGATGCGTGTCAGGGAGGGGGTACAGTCACGTCTACTCTCGCTCCCCCTCTCTGGCGCTCTGTCGCCAGTTAATATATTATTATGCACACCTACCACAATCGTTATCGCCTCATGAGACTCAACTGGACTCCATCACCTCCTTGATTATCTTCTCTATATCTGTCACTCCCTTCTTTCCTCAGGTGTTATTGACTCTGTTTCTGTGTTTCATGTCTGTATTCTACTCGTGTTTCTTGTTTTGATCCATGTTCCGTTATTTATTAAATCCACTCCCTGTACTTGCTTCCCAATTCTTAGTGTACACGTTACAATACTGAATGAAGAGTTTCCCCCCCCTTAATGAAGAGGTTCCCCCTCTCAGACTCCTTAGCCTGTGTAGGGCATGGTTAGAGCATTTAGGTTGTAACCGAAAGGTTGAAGTTCGAATCCCCGAGCCGACAAGGTACAAAACTGTTGTTCTGCCCCTGAACGCGGCACTGTTCCTAGGCTGCCATTGAAAATAAGAATTTGTTCTTAACTGACTTGCCTAGTTAAATAAAGATAAAATAAATGAAGTGGTTTCCTCCTCTCAGACTACTTAGCCTGTGTAGGGATATACTGAATGAAGAGGTTCTCAGGCTCCTGAGCATGTGTAGTAATCTGAGAAAACATTTGAATCCAATTGAAGAAGTAAAGTTTTTGTTTTTGTTCACCCTTCCCCAGTCATCCACTCATCCCCTTCCCGTATCCGCACCAGGTGGTAGGTGTTCCATAGGTCCAGCTTGGAGAACACTGTGGCCTCCGGGAGCGGATCGAAGGCCGAGGAACAACCGCCGAAGAGCCATCAAACGAGCAAAAGGACCATATAGGAATAAGATGGAATTCTATTACACATGCTCCGACGCCCGCCGTATGTGGCAGGAGCTACAGTCCATTACGGACTACAATGTAAGACCCAACTGTGATCTTCCCAATGATGCCTCTCTACCAAATGAACTCAAAGCATTTTATGCACGCTTCAACAAAAACAACACTGAGCCATGCATGAGGGTGGTCACCCAGAGGACGGGGTGACCACCATCACTCCTGTTCTCAAGAACTCTACCTGCCAGAATAACTACTGCCCTGTAGCACTCACATCTGTAATCATGAAGTGCTTTGAAAGGCTGGTTATGGCTCACATAAACTCCATCATTCCAGACATCCTGGACCCACTCCAATTCGCGTAACGCCCCAACAGATCCATAGACGACTGAATCTCAATTGCACTCCACACTGCCTTCACCCACCTAGATAAGAGGAATGCTGTTCATTGACTACAGCTCAGCATTCAATATCATAGTCCCCTCCAAGCTCATCGCTAAACTAAGGGCCCTGGGACTGAACACATCCCTCTGCAACTGGATCCTGAACTTCCTGAAGGGCCGCCCCCAGGTGGTGAAGGTAGGCAACATCACCTCCTCCACATAGTCCCCTCCTGTACTCCCTGTTCACCCACGACTGTGTGGGCACGCATGACTCCAACACCATCATTAAGTTTGCTGACGATACGATCACAGCCTACAGGGAGGAGGTCAGTAACTTGGCAGTGTGGTGCCAGCACAACAACCCAGCTAACAACAAACGTTCCTGTTTCAGCATGACAATGCCCCTGTGCACAAAGTGAGGTCCATATAGAAACGGTTTCTAGAGATCAGTATAGAAGAACTTGACTGGCCTGCACATAGCCCTGACCTCAACCCCATCGAACGCCTAATTGCCCAACATCAGTGCCGACCTCACTAATGCTCTTGGGGCTGAATGGAAGTAAGTCCCTGCAGTAATGTACCAACATCTAGTGGAAAGCCTTCCCAGAAGAGTGGAGGCTGTTATAGCAGCAAAGGGGGGACCAACTCCATATTAATGCCCATGTAACGCTTCTCGTTGGTGGAAGGAGAGGAGGACCAAAATACAGTGTGGTAAGTGTTCGTCATGTTTTAATTGAACAAACTGAACACTACACAAAATAATAATGAAGAGAAAACCAAACAGTTCTGCCAGAAATGTAACACCCAAATTAAACACCCACAACAAAAATGGGGAAAACAGGCTACCTAAGTATGATTCTCAATCAGAGACAACGAACGACACCTGCCTCTGATTGAGAACCATACTAGGCTAAACACATAGAAATATAATAACCTAGAAAAAACAACATAAACTACCCACCCCAACTCACGCCCTGACCAACCCAACACAAGGACATAAAAAAGGAACTAAGGTCAGAACAGCCCATAATTTTGGAATCAAATGTTTGACGAGCACATGTCCACATACTTTTGGTCATGTAGTGTACCTTACATGTTTTCTCATATTTCCTCGTATTTCTATTTCTGGTGTGTTTTTGTTCTACTTTACTTCATTTTGAAGTACTACTGATATTGGTTACTGCATTGTTGGGAAAGAGCTGGCAAGAAAGACATTTCACTGTACTTGTGCACGTGACATTAAAACTTGAAAGCTAAAAGTACACAACAGTATGTGATGGTCGCAGAGGAGAGAGAAGAGACACAGCACCATCTTTTGGTTAATCTGTGCACTGTGTCATGCACTACTGTTGTTTTTATTATTTTTTTTTACCTTTATTTAACCAGGCAAGTCAGTTAAGAACAAATTCTTATTTTCAATGACGGCCTGGGAACAGTGGGTTAACTGCATGTTCAGGGGCAGAACGACAGATTTGTACCTTGTCAGCTCGGGGGTTTGAACTCGCAACCTTCCGGTTACTAGTCCAACGCTCTAACCACTAGGCTACCCTGCCGCCCCGTTTTCCTCCAACATCAGTGGTCCAACAGTAGGGAGCGCTTTGCTAACCCAGATGGAACATCCCAGATGGAACATCCCAGATGGAACATCCCAGGTGGAACATGCCAGATGGAACATCCCAGATGGAACATCCCAGGTGGAACATGCCAGATGGAACATCCCAGATGGAACATCCCAGATGGAACATCCCAGGTGGAACATCCCAGGTGGAACATCCCAGGTGGAACATCCCAGGTGGAACATCCCAGATGGAACATCCCAGATGGAACATCCCAGGTGGAACATCCCAGATGGAACATCCCAGATGGAACATCCCAGATGGAACATCCCAGGTGGAACATCCCAGATGGAACATCCCAGATGGAACATCCCAGGTGGAACATCCCAGATGGAACATCCCAGGTGGAACATCCCAGATGGAACATCCCAGGTGGAACATCCCAGATGGAACATCTATCAGAACATACACCATCTGTGTTGCCGTGTTCTAAAACGTGCAGATGACCAGTCTTTTTAGAGCAAGATATTATAGTTGGTGTAAAACAAAAAGTGTCTGAGTTTGCAGGCTGTAAATTCGATAGGATTACTTTGAATTCTCCTCTAGACGTTGGTTTTATGTATTGCTTGTGTGACAGGCGTTGACATGCGGTGTGTCTGAAGGAGATCGAACTGTGAAATGTGTTAAAATATAAGCGTTGATTTTTAAGATTGTAAGACCGTTGGTTCGAGGTCTTGACCTGACTGCAGTTCGGTGTCAGTAACCGACTTCAGTGGGCAAATGCTCACTTTGAAATGGTTGCATGTTGCGTTTATATTTTTGTTCAGTGTATGTAGTATCCGTTTAGATGTCTGCTTTATAAAACTGATGAGCCTATCTGACATTTAGGCCTGGGGCCTATAGTCATAGAATTTAGAATTCATTTAGGGTGATGTGAGAGCCAACAGTTTGTCACCATTATACACCCACAGTCTTCAATTTAAACACACACACACACACTACACACTGTACCACACTTTATTAAAATATGGGAACTGAAGTCATATGTCCCACGTGAAAAATGAACATTCTAATCCAATGTTTCCTCAAATAAAAGCTCGTCAAAATGATGAGTTCAAGAACAAAAAAGTGTGATTATTACCATGTATTATTATTACAATGTATTACAGTGTATTATTCTAATGTATTAATATATTTAATTATTACAATGTACTATTTTTTACAATGCATTACAATGTGTTATTATAATTGCAATGTATTATTACAATGTATTATTACAATGTATTATTATAATGTATTATTACAATGTATTATTACAATGTATTACAATGTATTATTACAATGTATTATTATAATGTATTATTACAATGTATTACAATGTATTATTATAATGTGTTACAATGTGTATTACAATGTATTATTATAATGTATTATTATAATGTATTATTATAATGTATTATTACAATGTATTACAATGTATTATTACAATGTATTATTACAATGTATTATTATAATGTATTATTACAATGTATTACAATGTATTATTATAATGTGTTACAATGTATTATTACAATGTATTACAATGTATTATTATAATGTGTTACAATGTATTATTATAATGTATTATTACAATGTATTACAATGTATTATTATAATGTATTATTATAATGTTTTACAATGTATTATTATAATGTATTACAATGTATTATTACAATGTATTACAATGTATTATTATAATGTATTATTATAATGTATTATTACAATGTATTACAATGTATTATTACAATGTATTATTACAATGTATTATTACAATGTATTACAATGTATTATTAAAATGTATTATTATAATGTATTACAATGTATTATTATAATGTATTATTATAATGTATTATTATAATGTATTACAATGTATTATTATAATGTATTACAATGTATTATTATAATGTATTATTACAATGTATTATTACAATGTATTATTACAATGTATTATTACAATGTATTATTACAATGTATTATTACAATGTATTATTACAATGTATTATTATAATGTATTATTACAATGTATTACAATGTATTATTATAATGTGTTACAATGTATTATTACAATGTATTACAATGTATTATTATAATGTATTATTACAATGTATTATTATTGCAATGTATTATTACTTATATTATAATTATAGTTATTCATCTTATTTGTTATTGTCATACTCTTTATAGGCATAATTATATAATTGAAAAAACATATTACTTTATTAGTATAATTATATTAATTGTACTACTTATAATATAATAAGAATTATACTCCTTATACCAATCATACTAACACTGATGATGATCATAATAATAATATAAACTGAAGAATTTAAACTGAAGAATAAAACAAATATAAATATACAGTTGAAGTCTGAAGTTTACATTTAAACTCAGTTTACACCTCAGCCAAATACATTTAAACTCAGTTTACACCTCAGCCAAATAAATTTAAACTCAGTTTACACCTCAGCCAAATACATTTAAACTCAGTTTACACCTCAGCCAAATACATTTAAACTCAGTTTACACCTCAGCCAAATACATTTAAACTCAGTTTACACCTCAGCCAAATACATTTAAACTCAGTTTACACCTCAGCCAAATACATTTAAACTCAGTTTACACCTCAGCCAAATACATTTAAACTCAGTTTACACCTTAGCCCAACTCAGTTTTTCACAATTCCTGACATTTCACCATTGTAAACATTCCCTGTTTTAGGTCAGTTAGGATCACCACTTTATTTTAAGAATGTGAAATGTCAGAATAAAAGTAGAGAGAATTATTTATTTCAGCTTTTATTTCTTTCATCACATTCCCAGTGGGTCAGAAGTTTACATACACTCAATTATTATTTGGTAGCATTGCCTTTAAATTGTTTAACTTGGGTCAAAAGTTTCGGTTAGCCTTCCACGAGCTTCCCACAACAAGTTGGGTGCATTTTTGCCCATTCCTCCTGACAGAGCTGGTGTAACTGAGTCAGGTTTGTAGGCCTCCTTGCTCGCACACACTTTTTCAGATCTGCCCACACATTTTCTATAGGATTGAGATCAGGGCTTTGTGATGGCCACTCCAATACCTTGACTTTGTTGTCCTTAAGCCATTTTGCCACAACCTTGGAAGTATGCTTGGGGTCATTGTCCAGTTGGAAGACCCATTTACGACCAAGCTTTAACTTCCTGACTGATGTATGGAGATGTTGCTTCAATATATCCACAATTTTCCTACCTCATGATACTACTTTGTGAAGTGCACCAGTCCCTCCTGCAGCAAAGCACCCCCACAACATGATGCTGCCACCCCTGTGCTTCACGGTTGGGATGGTGCTCTTTGGCTTGCAAGCCTCCCCCTTTTTCCTCCAAACATAATGATGGTCATTATGGCCAAACAGTTCCATTTTTGTTTAATCAGATCAGAGGACATTTCTCCAAAAAGTACGATCTTTGACCCCATGTGCAGTTGCAAACCATAGTCTGGCTTTTTTTATGGCAGATTTTGAGCTGTGGCTTCTTCCTTGCTGAGCGTCTTTCAGGTTATATCGATATAGGATATATCGTTTTACTGTGGATATAGATACTTTTGTACCTATTTCCTCCAGCATCTTCACAGGGTCCTTTGCTGTTGTTCTGGGATTGATTTGCACTTTTCGCATCAAAGTATGTACATCTCTAGGAGACAGAATGCGTCTCCTTCCTGAGCGGTATGACGGCTGCGTGGTCCCATGGTGTTTATACTTGCGTACTATTGTTTGTACAGATGAACGTGGTACCTTCAGGCGTTTGGAAATTGCTCCCAAGGATGAGCCAGACTTGTGGAGGTCTACAATTTTTTTAATGAGGTCTTGGCTGATTTCTTTTGATTTTCCCATGATGTAACGCAAAGAGGCACTGAGTTTGAAGGTAGGCCTTGAAATACATCCACAGGTACACCTCCAATTGACTCAAATGATGTCAATTCGCCTATCAGAAGCTTCTAAAGCCATGACATCATTTTCTAGAATTTTCCAAGCTGTTTAAATGCACAGTCAACTTAGTGTATGTAAACTTCTGACCCACTGGAATTGTGACACAGTGAATTATAAGTGAAATAATCTGTCTGTAAACAATTGTTGGAAAAATGACTTGTGTCATGCACAAAGTAGATGTCCTAACTGACATGCCAAAACTATAGTTTGTTAACAAGAAATTTGTGGAGTAGTTGAAAAAACGAGTTTTAATGACTCCAACATAAGTTTATGTAAACTTCCGACTTCATCTGTATAAGCCTTTAATCTCCAATTTATTGTCTCAATAAACAAGTTAATTGACCTGCTTTGAATGTCTATTATTAGAAACTATTTAAATGCATATTTATATTATTATAAAAATTATAGGTATATGTAACCGATGTGAAATGGCTAGCTAGTTAGCGGGGTGCTAATAGCGTTTCAGTCGGTGACGGTCCGCTTTGCTCTACAAGGGCTCGAGGGTGGCTGTTGTTGATGTGTTCAGAGGGTCCCTGGTTCCAACCCAGGTAGGGGCAAGGAGAGGGACGGAAGCTGTATTGTTATATATCATAATAGTAGCCTTCTAATTATAATAACATTTAGGTTTAAGGCTTTGGATAAAATAATCGGAGGTATTTTATATATTAGACCTATTCTATTGACGCTGATTTGAATTATTTCCAGGTCATATTTTTCATTGGATATTATGTTTTAAGGAAACCGTCACTGTCGAGTTCTTCTCTTTCTCACCTCTGCATGTCGGTTCAAGTTCCATGACCACACCCCCAACCAGTTAGTGGGTGTCTATTGGCTTTTAGAGATGATCTGTCTGAATGAGAAACTGTCGGTCTGAAGTTATACAATCTGGTACTTGTTGCTGCTGTTGCTTGTTCATCCGTTCTGACCCGTTACTGTAGCGTCTTGGGGTTGTCCTCCCGCGTGGAGCATGAACTCCATCGACCCTTCAGTCCACCACACCTCCTCTCCATCCGCCAGCTCTCTCCAACCCCAGCCCAAGGGCGCCCAGGAGCCGCAGGAGATGGCTGTCTACTGCGACAATTTAAACATGTATCACCACCAGCAGAGCTTCCAGGGCGCACAGAGGCCGTCTGGATACGGTTTCGGAGATTACACATCCTCCCCCAACCCATACCTTTGGCTGAACAGGCCCGCTGTCAACTCCGCATCCTTCATGCCGCCTTCCTACGGGACACAGCGGCAGTTCCTCACCAACTCCCCCGGGTTCGGGGGTCCAGACCTGGGTTGGCTGTCCATCGCCAGTCAGGAGGAGTTGCTAAAGCTGGTCCGTCCTCCCTACTCCTACTCTGCGCTCATCGCCATGGCGATCCAGAACGTGCACGAGAAGAAGTTGACCCTGAGTCAGATCTACCGGTATATCGCTGATAACTTCCCATTCTACAAGAAGAGCAAGGTGGGGTGGCAGAACTCTATCCGACATAATCTGTCACTTAACGACTGTTTTAAAAAGGTCCCCCGTGATGAGGATGACCCAGGTATTATAATTATATTATATTATTGTAACATCTATTTGTAACCTATAAATGTTCTAGCCCCATGTGTAGATATAATGTTATATGTTAATGACTCAGATGGGCTATGTGATGTTCAGCTGTTCGTTAGAAATCCTATACAAACACGTGTAAAAGCGTAGGCCTATGATCGATTGAACAACTCGATGTAGGCCGGTTGCAGGCTATCATGTCAGTTAAAACCAGTTGGATGAAATAAAGGCTTATCCCATATCCTGGTAATTGTTAATTTTCTACTTTCAAATTGTTCCCTCAACGTTGAAGGCTAGAATGCGTATTATAGTGCTTATTTTGTGAAAATTAAATATATAAAGTCTTATTAGCAGGACAATTATATTGTAACGACACTGGGTTTATATGCGCGGAAATCGACTCTGCCGCTTAGGCATGCTTTTGCGCGCCGGACCTCGGGGTAGAAGGTCGAGAGTTCGAGACCTGCTCCCTGCCTGTCTCATTACAATATGACATTCCATAGATTTAGGATGTGAAGAGTCTAATATAATGCATGAATGGTCTTCTGCTCTATCATGGGAAGTATAACTATGTGGCAATACATAGATTATAATATACAGAGCCTTCACAAAGTATTCACACCCCCAAATGTTGTTCAAATGTTGTTGTGTTACAGCCCTAATGTAAAATTGATTAAATCGAGATATTGTGTCACTGGCCTATACACAATACCCCATAATATCAAAGTGGAATTAATTAAATTAATAAAAAATTAAATGCTGAAATATCTCGAGTCAATAAGTATTCAACCCCTTGGTTATGTCAAGCCTAAATAAGTTCAGGAGTAAAAATGTGCTTAGCAAGTCTCATAATAAGTTGCATGGACTCACTCTGTGTGCAATAATAGTGTTTAACATTATTTTTGAATGGCTACCTCGTCTCTGTACCCCACACATACAATTATCTGTAAGCGTCCCTCAGTCCAACAGTGAATTTCAAACACAGATTCAACCACAAAGACCAGGGAGGTTTTACAATGCCTCACAAAGAAGGGCACCTATTGGTAGACGGGTATGTAATGTAATCGCTGCCAAAGGTGATTCCAACATCTATTGACTCAGGGGGTTGAATACTTATCTAATCAAGATATGTTAGTGTTTTTTTTCTTCCAATGTGACATTACAGAGTATTTTGTGTAGATCATTGACACAAAAAAAGACAATTTAATCCATTTTAATCCCACTTTGTAACACAACATAATGTGGAAGAAGTCAAAGGGTGTGAATACTTTCTGGAGTGCCTGTATATTATTCTATAGGTTCATCCCAACGGTTTGTTAGAAATAGGAAACGTTAGGGATGAGCTTGTTATTAGAGGCTTCACGCGCATAATGAGTGGACATTCAGTTTCCTACCATGGCAGGTTATAGATAAACGGTTAACTGAAAGGTTGCTGGATCGAATCCCCGAGCTGACAAGGTAAAAATCTGTCGTTCTGCCATGGGCGCCGTGGATGTTGATTAAAGCAGCCCCCCCCCCCCCCCCCCCCCCCCACGCACCTCTCTGATTCAGGGGGGTTGGGTTAAATGCAGAAGACACATTTCAGTTGAAGGCACTCAGTTGACTAGGAAACCCCCCTTTCCTTTCCCATTGTGTGAATGTGTACATTCCATATAAAGGAGAGGCTCGTCAGTGTTTTATTCCTGCACCCAACACAACCTTCAGACTTTACCCAAGTCCTCATTTCTTTCATCTGTAATATTGTTTGGCCCAGCAGCGGTATTCTCAAGATGAGCATGTCACTCTGTGGTTCTTCATTGCATTCCTTTATATGGAATTGCATTCGGAAAGTATTCAGACCCCTTGACTGTTTCCACATTTTGTATTCTAAAATGGATTCAATTGTTTTTTTTTTCCCCATAATCAATCTACACACAATACCCCATAATGACAAAGGAAAAATAGGTTTTCAGAAATGTTAGGAAATATATACAAAAATAAAACAACACAAATATGACATTTACATAAGTATTCAGACCCCTTACTCAGTACTTTGTTGAAGCACCATGCTTCACCTTAGGGATGGTGCCAGGTTACCTCCAGATGTGACGCTTGGCATTCAGGCCAAAGAGTTCAATCTTGGTTTCATCAGACCAGAGAATCTTGTTTCTCATGGTCTGAGAGTCTTTAGGTGCCTTTTGGCGAAACTCCACGTGGGATGCCGTGCCTTTTATTGGGGAGTGGCTTCCGTCTGGCCACTTTACCATAAAGGCCTGATTGGTGGAGTGCTGCAGAGATGGTTGTCCTTCTGGAAGTGTCTCCCATCTCCACAGAGGAACTCTGGAGTGACCCCCGATGGCTCAGTTTGGCCAGGCGGCCAGCTCTAATAAGAGTCTTGGTGGATCCAAACTTCTTCCATTTAAGAATAATGGTTTTTGCTCTGACATGCACTGTCAACTGTGGGACCGTATATAGACAGGTGTGTTCCTTTACAAATCATGTCCAACCAATTGAATTTACCACAGGTGGACTCCAATCAAGTTGTAGAAACATCTCAAGGATGATCAATGGAAACAGGATGCACTTGAGTTCCATTTAGAGTCTCATAGCAAAGAGTCTGAATACTTACGCAGATAAGGAATTTCTGTTTTTATTATTAATACATTTGCAAAAATGTATAAAACCTGTTTTTGCTTTGTCCTTATGGGGTATTGTGTGTAGATTGATGATCATTAATTTTTTGGGCTCCCGAGTGGCGCAGAGGTCTAAGGCACTGCGTCACTACAGTCCCTGAGTCGAATCCAAGCTGTATCACATCCGGACGTGATTGGGAGTCCCACAGGGTTGCGCACAATTGGCCCAGTGTCGTCCAGGTTTGGCCGGGGTAGGCCGTCATTGTATATAAGAATTTGTTCTTAACTGACTTGCCTAACTAGATAAAGGTAAAATAAAAATAAATAAAAAAGAAAATATTTAATCCATTTTAGAATAAGGCTGTAATGTAACAAAATGTGGACAAAAGGAAGGGTTCTGAATACAGACGTATAGACTAAATATACTGTAAATTATATTATATATACATAATACTGATGTGAAAATAAATATACTGTAAATTATATTATATATACATAATACTGATGTGAAAATAAATATACTGTAAATTATATTATATATACATAATACGGATGTGAAAATAAATATACTGTAAATTATATTATATATACATAATACTGATGTGAAAATAAATATACTGTAAATTATATTATATATACATAATACTGATGTGAAAATAAATATACTGTAAATTATATTATATATACATAATACGGATGTGAAAATAAATATACTGTAAATTATATTATATATACATAATACTGATGTGAAAATAAATATACTGTAAATTATATTATATATACATAATACGGATGTGAAAATAAATATACTGTAAATTATATTATATATACATAATACGGATGTGAAAATAAATATACTGTAAATTATATTATATATACATAATACTGATGTGAAAATAAATATACTGTAAATTATATTATATATACATAATACTGATGTGAAAATAAATATACTGTAAATTATATTATATATACATAATACTGATGTGAAAATAAATATACTGTAAATTATATTATATATACATAATACTGATGTGAAAATAAATATACTGTAAATTATGTTATATATACATAATACTGATGTGAAAATAAATATACTGTAAATTATATTATATATACATAATACGGATGTGAAAATAAATATACTGTAAATTATATTATATATACATAATACTGATGTGAAAATAAATATACTGTAAATTATATTATATATACATAATACTGATGTGAAAATAAATATACTGTAAATTATATTATATATACATAATACTGATGTGAAAATAAATATACTGTAAATTATATTATATATACATAATACGGATGTGAAAATAAATATACTGTAAATGATATTATATATACATAATACTGATGTGAAAATAAATATACTGTAAATTATGTTATATATACATAATACTGATGTGAAAATAAATATACTGTAAATTATATTATATATACATAATACTGATGTGAAAATAAATATACTGTAAATTATATTATATATAATTAATACTGATGTGAAAATAAATATACTGTAAATTATATTATATATACATAATACTGATGTGAAAAATAAAAGGTATATTTTTTCATGTTCCAGGTAAAGGGAACTACTGGACGTTGGACCCTAACTGTGAGAAGATGTTTGACAACGGGAACTTCAGGAGGAAGAGGAAGCGCCGCTCCGACTCCACTAACAGCACCAAGACAGAGGACGGCCAAACCGCCCCGCCCATCAAGACCTTTGACAGCCCCCAGCTCCTAGGCACCGCCTCCCCAGACATGGAGGTGGTCAGTGAGGGTCATAAGAGCTCCTCCCCCCTAAGCCTGGTGTCCAGCGCTCCGTGTTTTAACAACTTTTTCAGCAGTATGGCTGGGCTTGGCCCCGGGTCCTTGGGCTCCGGGTCCCTAGGTGCCTCTAGTCCCCCTAGCAGACAGACTGGCTCTCTGGGGTTGGTCAACGAGCTGACCAATAGGAACATTACAGCCCTCCATAGCAGCCCATACCACAACCACACCACCCACACCCCGACGCAGGCCCCGGGCCAGGACTACCCGGGGGTCTCAGATTCAGGCCACGGGGTCCACGGTCACCCAGCAGACAACCTGTCTCACTTCAACAGAGGAGTGTGCTGCAATACCTTCAGCGGAGGGGGGCAGGAAGGACAGTTCAACAGCCACTTCTACAACAGCTTCAGCGGAGGGGGGCAGACAGGACAGTTCAACAGCCACTTCTACAACAGCTTCAGCGTCAACGGTCTAATATACCCCAGAGAGGGCACGGACGTGTAGCATATAATGTATAACGTGTATTTGTATTAATATTTATTATGGATCCCCAGTAGGTCCTGCCAAGGCAGCAGCTACTCTTCCTGGGGTTTATTATGGATCCCCATTAGTTCCTGTCAAGGCAGCAGCTACTCTTCCTGGGGTTTATTATGGATCCCCATTAGTTCCTGTCAAGGCAGCTGCTACTCTTCCTGGGGTTTATTATGGATCCCCATTAGTTCCTGTCAAGGCAGCAGCTACTCTTCCTGGGGTTTATTATGGATCCACAGTAGTTCCTGCCAAGGCAGCAGCTACTCTTCCTGGGGTTTATTATGGATCCCCATTAGTTCCTGCCAAGGCAGCAGCTACTCTTCCTGGGGTTTATTATGGATACCCATTAGTTCCTGCCAATGCAGCAGCTACTCTTCCTGGGGTTTATTATGGATCTCCATTAGTTCCTACCAAGGCAGCAGCTACTCTTCCTGGGGTTTATTATGGATCCCCATTAGTTCCTGCCAAGGCAGCAGCTACTCTTCCTGGGGTTTATTATGGATCTCCATTAGTTCCTGCCAAGGCAGCAGCTACTCTTCCTGGGGTTTATTATGGATCTCCATTAGTTCCTGCCAAGGCAGCAGCTACTCTTCCTGGGGTTTATTATGGATCCCCATTAGTTCCTGCCAAGGCAGCAGCTACTCTTCCTGGGGTTTATTATGGATCTCCATTAGTTCCTACCAAGGCTGCAGCTACTCTTCCTGGGGTTTATTATGGATCCCCATTAGTTCCTGCCAAGGCAGCAGCTACTCTTCCTGGGGTTTATTATGGATCTCCATTAGTTCCTGCCAAGGCAGCAGCTACTCTTCCTGGGGTTTATTATGGATCTCCATTAGTTCCTACCAAGGCAGCAGCTACTCTTCCTGGGGTTTATTATGGATCCCCATTAGTTCCTGCCAAGGCAGCAGCTACTCTTCCTGGGGTTTATTATGGATCCCCATTAGTTCCTGCCAAGGCAGCAGCTACTCTTCCTGGGGTTTATTATGGATCTCCATTAGTTCCTGCCAAGGCAGCAGCTACTCTTCCTAGGGTTTATTATGGATCTCCATTAGTTCCTGCCAAGGCAGCAGCTACTCTTCCTGGGGTTTATTATGGATCCCCATTAGTTCCTGCCAAGGCAGCAGCTACTCTTCCTGGGGTTTATTATGGATCTCCATTAGTTCCTGCCAAGGCAGCAGCTACTCTTCCTAGGGTTTATTATGGATCTCCATTAGTTCCTGCCAAGGCAGCAGCTACTCTTCCTGGGGTTTATTATGGATCCCCATTAGTTCCTGCCAAGGCAGCAGCTACTCTTCCTGGGGTTTATTATGGATCTCCATTAGTTCCTGCCAAGGCAGCAGCTACTCTTCCTAGGGTTTATTATGGATCTCCATTAGTTCCTGCCAAGGCAGCAGCTACTCTTCCTGGGGTTTATTATGGATCCCCATTAGTTCCTGCCAAGGCAGCAGCTACTCTTCCTGGGTTTATTATGGATCCCCAGTAGTTCCTGCCAAGGCAGCAGCTACTCTTCCTGGGGTTTATTATGGATCCCCATTAGTTCCTGCCAAGGCAGCAGCTACTCTACCTGGGTTTATTATGGATCCCCATTAGTTCCTGCCAAGGCAGCAGCTACTCTTCCTGGGGTTTGTTATGGATCCCCATTAGTTCCTGCCAAGGCAGCAGCTACTCTTCCTGTGGTTTATTATGGATCCCCATTAGTTCCTGCCAAGGAAGCAGCTACTCTTCCTGGGGTTTATTATGGATCCCCATTAGTTCCTGTCAAGGCAGCAGCTACTCTTCCTGGGGTTTATTATGGATCCCCATTAGTTCCTGCCAAGGAAGCATCTACTCTTCCTGGGGTTTATTATGGATCCCCAGTAGTTCCTGCCAAGGCAGTAGCTACTCTTCCTGGGGTTTATTATGGATCCCCATTAGTTCCTGCCAAGGCAGCAGCTACTCTTCCTGGGGTTTATTATGGATCTCCATTAGTTCCTGCCAAGGCAGCAGCTACTCTTCCTGGGGTTTATTATGGATCTCCATTAGTTCCTGCCAAGGCAGCAGCTACTCTTCCTGGGGTTTATTATGGATCCCCATTAGTTCCTGCCAAGGCAGCAGCTACTCTTCCTGGGTTTATTATGGATCCCTAGTAGTTCCTGCCAAGGCAGCAGCTACTCTTCCTGGGGTTTATTATGGATCCCCATTAGTTCCTGCCAAGGCAGCAGCTACTCTTCCTGGGTTTATTATGGATCCCCATTAGTTCCTGCCAAGGCAGCAGCTACTTTTCCTGGGGTTTGTTATGGATCCCCATTAGTTCCTGCCAAGGCAGCAGCTACTCTTCCTGGGGTTTATTATGGATCCCCATTAGTTCCTGGCAAGGAAGCAGCTACTCTTCCTGGGGTTTATTATGGATCCCCATTAGTTCCTGTCAAGGCAGCAGCTACTCTTCCTGGGGTTTATTATGGATCCCCATTAGTTCCTGCCAAGGAAGCATCTACTCTTCCTGGGGTTTATTATGGATCCCCAGTAGTTCCTGCCAAGGCAGCAGCTACTCTTCCTGGGGTTTATTATGGATTCCCATTAGTTCCTGTCAAGGCAGCAGCTACTCTTCCTGGGGTTTATTATGGATCCCCATTAGTTCCTGCCAAGGAAGCATCTACTCTTCCTGGGGTTTATTATG
Source organism: Oncorhynchus clarkii lewisi (assembly GCF_045791955.1). Taxonomy (NCBI): domain Eukaryota; kingdom Metazoa; phylum Chordata; class Actinopteri; order Salmoniformes; family Salmonidae; genus Oncorhynchus; species Oncorhynchus clarkii. Next base: position 46,240,363 of record NC_092171.1, on the reverse strand, counting down.
GATCCCCAGTAGTTCCTGCCAAGGCAGCAGCTACTCTTCCTGGGGTTTATTATGGATCCTCATTAGTTCCTGTCAAGGCAGCAGCTACTCTTCCTGGGGTTTATTATGGATCCCCATTAGTTCCTGCCAAGGAAGCATCTACTCTTCCTGGGGTTTATTATGGATCCCCAGTAGTTCCTGCCAAGGCAGCAGCTACTCTTCCTGGGGTTTATTATGGATCCCCATTAGTTCCTGCCAAGGAAGCAGCTACTCTTCCTGAGGTTTATTATGGATCCCCATTAGTTCCTGCCAAGGAAGCAGCTACTCTTCCTGGGGTTTATTATGGATCCCTATTAGTTCCTGCCAAGGCAGCAGCTACTCTTCCTGGGGTTTATTATGGATCCCTATTAGTTCCTGCCAAGGCAGCAGCTACTCTTCCTGGGGTTTATTATGGATCCCCAGTAGTTCCTGCCAAGGAAGCAGCTACTCTTCCTGGGGTTTATTATGGATCCCTATTAGTTCCTGCCAAGGCAGCAGCTACTCTTCCTGGGGTTTATTATGGATCCCCAGTAGTTCCTGCCAAGGAAGCATCTACTCTTCCTGGGGTCCAGCAAAATTAAGTCCGTTTATCATTTTTTTTAAAACATTACAATACATTCACAGTTTTCACAACACACTGTGTGCCCTCAGGCCCCTACTCCACCAATACCACATATCTACAGTACTAAATCCATGTGTATGTGTGTAAAGTGCATATGTTATCGTGTGTGTGTGTATGAATGTGTCTGTGCCTATGTTTGTGCTGCTTCACAGACCCCGCTGTTCCATAAGGTGTATTTTAATCTGTTTTAAAATCTAATTTTACTGTTTGCGTCAGTTACTTGATGTGGAATAGAGTTCCATGTAGTCATGGCTCTATGTAGTACTGTGTGCCTCCCATAGTCTGTTCTGGACTTGGGGACTGTGAAGAGACCTCTGGTGGCATGTCTTGTGCAAGTAGTTCAAACAGACAGCTCAGTGAATTCAACATGTCAATACCTCTCACAAATACAAGTAGTGATGAAGTCAATCTCTCCTCCACTTTGAGCCAGGAGAGATTGACATGCATATTATTAATGTTAGCTCACTGTGTACATCCAAGGCCAGCCGTGCTGCCCTGTTCTGAGCCAATTGCAATTTTCCTAAGTCCTTTTTTGTGGCACCTGACCACACGATTGAACAGTAATCCGGGTGCGACAAAACTAGGGCCTGTAGGACCTGCCTTGTTGATAGTGCTGTTAAGAAGACAGAGCAGTGCTTTATCATGGACAGACTTCTCCCCATCTTAGCTACTGTTGTATCAATATATTTTGACCATGCAATCCAGGGTTAGTTTAGTCAGCTCAACTTGCTCAATTTACACATTATTCATTACAAGATTTAGTTGAGATTTAGGGTTTAGTGAAAGATTTGTCCCAAATACAATGCGTTCAGTTTTTTAAATATTTAAGACTAACTTATTCCTTGCCACCCATTCTGAAACTATCTGCAGCTCTTTGTTAAGTGTTGCAATCATTTCAGAAGCTGTAGTAGCTGACGTGTATAGATAGACACTGGCTTTACTCAAAGCCTGTGTCATGTCATTAGAAAAGATTGAGAAAGTATTGGGCCTAGACAGCTGCCCTGGGGAATTCCTGATTACCTGGATTATATTTGAGAGGCTTCCATTAAAGAACACCCTCTGTGTTCTGTTAGACAGGTAACTCTTTATCCACATTATAACAGGGGGTGTAAAGCCATAACACATAGTTTTTGCCAGCAGCAGATTATGATCGATAATGTCAAAAGCTGCACTGAAGTCTAACAAAACAGCCTCCATTATATTTTTATCATCAATTTCTCTTAGCTAATCATCAGTAATTTGTGTATGTGCTGTGTATGTGCTGTGCTTGTTGAATGTCCTTCCCTATCAGCATGCTGAAAGTCTGTTGTCAATGTGTTAACTGTAAAATTTGCATTGTATCTGGTCAAACACTATTTGAGCCAGTAAAGGGGGATTCACTATTCTCAGGTAGCGGAATGACTTTAGCTTCCCTCCAGGCCTGAGGGCACACGCTCTCTAGAAGGCTTAAATTGAAGATGTGGCAAATAGGTATATGTCAATATCATCTGCTATTATCCACAGTCATTTTCTCTCCAGATTGTCAGACCTTGGGTGCTTGTCATTGTTGATAGACAACAATTATTTTGTTCACCACTTTCACACTCACGTTACAGAATTCAAAATTACAATGCTTGTCTTTCATGATTTGGTCAGATATACTTGGATGTGTAGTGTCAGTGTTTGTTGCTGGCCTGTAATCCCTCAGTTTGCTAATCTTGCAAATGAAAAAATAATTAAAGTATTTGGCAATATCAGTTGGTTTTTATTTATTTATTTCACCTTTATGTAAGCAGGTAGGCAAGTTGAGAACAAGTTCTCATTTACAATTCCGACCTGGCCAAGATAAAGCAAAGCAGTTCGACACATACAACAACACAGAGGTAGACATGGAGTAAAACAAACATACAGTCAATAATACAGTAGAAACAAGTCTATATATGATGTGAGCAAATGAGGTGAGATAAGGAAGGTAAAGGCAAAAAAAGGCCATGGTGGCAAAGTAAATAGAATATAGCAAGTAAAACACTGGAATGGTAGATTTGCAGTGGAAGAATGTGCGAAGTAGAAATATAAATAATGGGGTGCAAAGGAGCAAAATAAATAAATAAATAAAATAAAATAAATACAGTAGGGAAAGAGGTAGTTGTTTGGGCTAAATTATAGGTGGGTTATGTACAGGTGCAGTAATCTGTGAGCTGCCCTGACAGCTGGTGCTTAAAGCTAGTGAGGGAGATAAGTGTTTCCAGTTTCAGAGATTTTTGTAGTTCGTTCCAGTCATTGGCAGCAGAGAACTGGAAGGAGAGGCGGCCAAAGGAAGAATTGGTTTTGGGGGTGACTAGAGAGATAATACCTGCTTTTGATATACCTCCTTTTTCTGTTTTGTGATGAATGTAGGGTATTTTGCGTATAACGTGTATCATATAACGTATAGAGTATAACGTATAGAGTATAACGTATAGAGTATAACATATAGAGTATAACATATAGAGTATAATGTATAGAGTATAGAGTATAACGTATAGAGTATAACATATAGAGTATAACATATAGAGTATAACGTATAGAGTATAACATATAGAGTATAACGTATAGAGTATAACGTATAGAGTATAACGTATAGAGTATAACGTATAGAGTATAACATATAGAGTATAACGTATAGAGTATAACATATAGAGTATAACGTATAGAGTATAACGTATAGAGTATAACATATAGAGTATAACGTATAGAGTATAACGTATAGAGTATAACGTATAGAGTATAACGTATAGAGTATAACATATAGAGTATAACATATAGAGTATAACGTATAGAGTATAATGTATAGAGTATAACGTATAGAGTATAGAGTATAGCATATAGAGTATAATGTATAGAGTATTACGTGTAGCGTATATTGTATAAGGTATAATGTGTACAGTTTAATAACATGGAATGTAGAATGTAGAAGAATGTAGAATGTATAGTAATGTAGAATGTATAGTAATGTAGAATCTATAGGAATGTACAATGTAGAGTAATGTAGAATGTATAGGAATTAGGAAGGTATAGGAATGTAGAATGTATAGTAATGTAGAATGTAGCAGGGGTTACCACAGGTCCAGATGGGCTCAGCCAATCAGATGGTGAGACAGACCAGTTCACAAGGATGGCCTTCACAGGACAGAGACTCTGAGGGACCTTTACGAACTGACTGTACAGACAATTAGGACAGGGACTCCATTACAACTCTGTCAGTGGACTTACAGATCACAAAGACTCCCAGACAGACACAGTTAGAACAGAGACTCCATTACAACCCTGTCAGTGGACTTACAGATCACAAAGACTCCCAGACAGACACAGTTAGGACAGAGACTCCATTACAACTCTGTCAGTGGACTTACAGATCACAAAGACTCCCAGACAGACACAGTTAGGACAGAGACTCCATTACAACCCTGTCAGTGGACTTACAGATCACAAAGACTCCCAGACAGACACAGTTAGGACAGAGACTCCATTACAACCCTGTCAGTGGACTTACAGATCACAAAGACTCCCAGTCCACGCCGACACAGAGAGGGCAGAGACTCCATTACAACCCTGTCAGTGGACTTACAGATCACAAAGACTCCCAGTCCACGCCGACACAGAGAGGGCAGAGACTCCATTACAACCCTGTCAGTGGACTTACAGATCACAAAGACTCCCAGTCCACGCCGACACAGAGAGGGCAGAGGAATGTATTGCCAAATTGTTCCGTTGTTCATATTTGACCAATCCGTTATTACAACACATATAACATGTCAACTTTCCTTCAGCGATCCAGCTGCTGTCACGTTCTGACCTTAGTTCCTTTTTTTATGTCTCTATTTTTGGTTTGGTCAGGGCGTGAGTTGGGGTGGGCATTCTATGTTTTTGTTCTATGTTTTGTATTTCTGTGTTTGGCCTGGTATGGTTCCCAATCAGAGGCAGCTGTCTATCATTGTCTCTGATTGAGAACCATACTTAGGTCGCCTGTTCCCACCTGTGTTTGTGGGTAGTTATTTTCCGTACCATACGGGGACTGTTTCGGTTTTCATTTATTCTCTTGTTCTTTGGTATTTAGTGTTCAGTTAAAGGAAATATGAACACGTACTACGCTGTGCTTTGGTCTACTCCTTCTTCATCAGAAGAAGAAGACAATCGTTACAGCTGCCTCTGGTTGAACCACTGAAATGAACTATTATAGAGACAGGATCAAATCAAATTTTCATTTTATTGGTCACATACACGTTTAGCAGATGTTATTGCGGGTGCATCAAAATGCTTGTGTTCCTAGCTCCAACAGTGCAGTAGTATCTAACAATTCACAACAATACACACAAATCAAAAAGTAGAAGAATGGAATTAAGAAATATGTAAATATTAGGACGATCAATGTCAGAGTCCAGAGTATAAATATGGATGTATATATGTGCTAGGACGTTTTGACATAATGGACAGTGTGTGAATAGAATATATAGTATATCTGTAGAATACGTAGGATAGAATAGTGCACATCCCGACCAGAAGCCATGGATTTAAAGGCTGGAGCTGCTGACGTCAAGGAGCAGGGAACTAATCCAGACACTTAGAAGAAAATCCGCTACGCCCTCAGACGAACCATCAAACAAAGTGTCAATACAGGACTAAGATTGAATCCTACTACACCGGCTGTGACGCTCGTCAGACGTGGCAGGTGTCTTCACTGACGTTTTCAACCTCTCCCTGATTGACTCTGTAATACCAACATGTTTCAAGCAGAAGAGGAGAAGGATGTCAAATATTTGAAATTGTTGCGTTTATATTTTTGTTCAGTATAAATAGTAAACTAAATAGCTAACAAAATGGCTAAATGTGCTATCTGAGTTGACATTTGTCTCTATACACACTGACAGGGCCCTACACACTACACACTGTCTCTATACACACTGACAGGGCCCTACACACTACACACTGTCTCTATACACACTGACGGGGCCCTACACACTGTCTCTATACACACTGACGGGGCCCTACACACTACACACTGTCTCTATACACACTGACGGGGCCCTACACACTACACACTGTCTCTATACACACTGACGGGGCCCTACACACTGTCTCTATACACACTGACGGGGCCCTACACACTGTCTCTATATACACTGACGGGGCCCTACACACTGTCTCTATACACACTGACAGGGCCCTACACACTACACACTGTCTCTATACACACTGACGGGGCCCTACACACTGTGTCTATATACACTGACGGGGCCCTACACACTGTCTCTATACACACTGACAGGGCCCTACACACTACACACTGTCTCTATACACACTGACGGGGCCCTACACACTGTCTCTATACACACTGACAGGGCCCTACACACTACACACTGTCTCTATACACACTGACGGGGCCCTACACACTGTGTCTATACACACTGACGGGGCCCTACACACTGTGTCTATATACACTGACGGGGCCCTACACACTACACACTGTCTCTATACACACTGACGGGGCCCTACACACTGTCTCTATACACACTGACGGGGCCCTACACACTGTGTCTATATACACTGACGGGGCCCTACACACTGTCTCTATACACACTGACTGTCACGATCGTCGTAGTGAGGAGACCAAGGCGCAGCGTGATGTGAAGACATGTTCTATATTTAATGAAGAAAGAAAGAAACTTACAAAACAACAAACGACCGTGGCGCTATATAATCTAAATGTGCCGACACAGGCAACGAGACATAGATAATAACCCACGAAATACCCAAAGAAGATGGCTGCCTAAATACGGTTCCCAATCAGAGACAACGATAAGCAGCTGCCTCTAATTAAGAACCAATCTAGGCAACCATAGACATACATAAACACCTAGATGGTAAACAACCCCATAAACCTACAAAACCCCTAGACAGTACCAAAACACATACATCACCCATGTCGCACCCTGACCTAACCAAAATATATAAAGAAAACAAAGAATACTCAGGTCAGGGCGTGACAGTCCCCCCCCCCCCCACAAAGGTGCGGACTCCGGCCGCAAAACCTAATCAGAAGGGGAGGGTCCGGGTGGGCCTTTTTCACGGCGGCGGCTCGGGTGCGGGACGTGGACCCCGCTCTACCTCAGTCTTGGCCCACTTAGGTGACGCCTCTGGAGCGGGGACCCTCGCAGCGGGCCCCGGACTGAAGAACATCGTGAAGGTAATGGACTGAGGAGCCGCTCTGGCAGCTCCGGACAGGAGGGAGATTCCAGCTCTGGCAGCTCCTGGTTGGCTGACGGCTCTGTCGGCTCGTGGATGGCTGACGGCTCAGGCGGCTCCTAGCTGGCTGATGGCTCTGGCGGCTCCTGTCTGGCTGGCGGCTCTGGCGGCTCCTGGCTGGCTGGCGGCTCTGGCGGCTCCTGGCTGACTGGCGTCTCTTGCGGCTCCTGGCTGACTGGCGTCTCTTGCGGCTCCTGGCTGACTGGCGGGAGACTCTGGCGGTTCAGGACAAACGGGAGACTTTGGCGGCTCAGGACAGACGGGAGACTCTGGCGGCTCAGGACAGACGGGAGACTCTGGAGGATCCGGAATGGAGGGAGACTCTGGCGGATCCGGACTGGAGGGACACTCTGGCGGATCCGGACTGGAGGGACACTCTGGCGGATCCGGACTGGTAGGTTCCGGACTGCGACCCGTCGTGGTAGGTTCTGGACTGTGACCCGTCGTGGTAGGTTCCGGACTGTGACCCGTCGTGGTAGGTTCCGGACTGCGACCCGTCGTGGTAGGTTCCGGACTGCGACCCGTCGTGGTAGGTTCCGGACTGCGACCCGTCGTGGTAGGTTCCGGACTGTGACCCGTCGTGGTAGGTTCCGGACTGTGACCCGTCATGATAGGTTCTGGACTGTAACCCGTCGTGGTAGGTTCCGGACTGTGACCCGTCGTGGTAGGTTCTGGACTGTGACCCGTTGTGGTAGATTCCGGACTGTGACCCGTCTTGGTAGGTTCCGGACTGCGACCCGTCGTGGTAGGTTCCGGACTGTGACCCGTCGTGGTAGGTTCCGGACTGCGACCCGTCGTGGTAGGTTCCGGACTGTGACCCGTCGTGGTAGGTTCCCGGACTGCGACCCGTCGTGGTAGGTTCCGGACTGTGACCCGTCGTGGTAGGTTCCGGACTGCGACCCATCGTAGGAGGTTCACACACGGATACTCCATCACACTGATACTACATCCCACACTGATACTCCATCACACACTGATACTCCATCACACTGATACTCCATCACACTGATACTCCATCACACTGATACTCCATCACACTGATACTCCATCACACTGATACTCCAACACACTGATACTCCATCAGACTGATACTCCATCATACTGATACTCCATCACACTGATACTCCATCACACTGATACTCCATCACACTGATACTCCATCAGACTGATACTCCAACACACTGATACTCCATCACACTGATACTCCATCAGACTGATACTCCAACACACTGATACTCCATCACACACTGATACTCCATCACACTGATACTCCATCACACTGATACTCCATCAGACTGATACTCCAACACACTGATACTCCATCACACTGATACTCCATCACACTGATACTCCATCACACTGATACTCCATCACACTGATACTCCAACACACTGATACTCCATCACACTGATACTCCATCACACTGATACTCCATCAGACTGATACTCCATCATACTGATACTCCATCACACTGATACTCCATCACACTGATACTCCCACACTCCAGTATCCCTGTACATTGTTAATATGGTACTGACCCTGTATATAGTCACCTTCCCCCTATACATATCTACCTCCATCACTCCAGTATCCCTGTCTCCTTCCCCTATACATATCTACCTCCATCTCTCAATTAATGTATTGTGTTCTTCTTATTTTTATATCGGGTGTTTTGTTGTTCGACTTCTGCTCTTGAGGAGTAGAGTTGTGCATGTGACATTACAACTTGAAAGTTAAAGCACACACTCACACACACTCACACACACACACACTCTCACACACACACACTCTCACACACACAGTCCCACAGAGTCACGCGCCCCGTCTCCGTTTCATTCTTCTCTTCACATCCAAACCCCAGCAGACTCCCTCTCTCTCTCAGACATCAAAGGCAGGTGAACCCAGTAAATGACAGGTGAGGTGTCTATTACCTTTTGAAACCAGGCAAGACCCAGCCAGCCCTGGGATTACAACAATACAAAGGAACCGAGAGAAGAATGAACAGAGAAGTGGAGGAGTGGAGGAGGAGTAGAGGAAGAGTAGAGGAGGAGGAGGAGGAGGAGTGGAGGAGTGGAGGATGAGTAGAGGAGGAGGAGGAGAGGAGGAGTAGAGGAGGAGGAGGAGCGGAGGATGAGGAGGAGGAGGAGAGGAGGAGTAGAGGAGGAGGAGGAGTGGAGGAGGAGTACAGGAGGAGGAGTGGAGGAGGAGGAGTGGAGATGGAGTAGAGGAGGAGGAGGAGGAGTAGAGGAGTAGGAGTGGAGGAGTATAGGAGGAGGAGGAGGAGTGGAGGAGTGGTGGAGGAGTAGAGGAGGAGGAGTAGAAGAGGAGTGGTCTGCTAGAGGAGCGTAGAGGAGGAGTAGAGGAGGAGTGGAGAAGGAGCGGAGGAGTAGAGGAGGAGGAGTAGAGGAGGTGTAGAGAAGGAGGACTGAAGGAGGAGTAGAGGAGGAGGAGGTGTAGAGGAGGAGTAGAGGAGGAGAAGTGGAGGAGGAGTGGAGGAGGAGGAGAAGAGTAGAAGTAGAGGAGAAGGAGTTGAGGAGGAGGAGTAGAGGAGGAGGAGGAGTGCAGGAGTAGAGGAGGAGGAGGAGAGGAGGAGGACTAATTGATGAGTGGAGGAGTAGAGGAGGGGGAGTGGAGAAGGGGGAGTGGAGGAGGAGTAGAGGAGGAGGAGGAGTAGATGAGGAGGAGGAGTAGAGGAAGAGGAGGAGTAGAGGAGGAGTAGAGGAGGAGGAGTAGAGGAGGAGTGGAGGAGGAGTGGAGAAAGATGTGTAGAGGAGGAGTGGAGGAGGAGTAGAGGATGAGAATTAGTGTAGGAGGAGTAGAGGAGGAGGAGTAGAGGAGGAGTGGTCTGCTAGAGGAGCGGAGAGGAGGAGTAGAGGAAGAGTAGAGGAGGAGGAGTAGAAGAGGAGTGGTCTGCTAGAGGAGCGTAGAGGAGGAGTAGAGGAGGAGTGGAGAAGGAGCGGAGGAGTAGAGGAGGAGGAGTAGAGGAGGTGTAGAGAAGGAGGACTGAAGGAGGAGTAGAGGAGGAGGAGGTGTAGAGGAGGAGTAGAGGAGGAGAAGTGGAGGAGGAGTGGAGGAGGAGGAGAAGAGTAGAAGTAGAGGAGAAGGAGTTGAGGAGGAGGAGTAGAGGAGGAGGAGGAGTGCAGGAGTAGAGGAGGAGGAGGAGAGGAGGAGGACTAATTGATGAGTGGAGGAGTAGAGGAGGGGGAGTGGAGAAGGGGGAGTGGAGGAGGAGTAGAGGAGGAGGAGGAGTAGATGAGGAGGAGGAGTAGAGGAAGAGGAGGAGTAGAGGAGGAGTAGAGGAGGAGGAGTAGAGGAGGAGTGGAGGAGGAGTGGAGAAAGATGTGTAGAGGAGGAGTGGAGGAGGAGTAGAGGATGAGAATTCGTGTAGGAGGAGTAGAGGAGGAGGAGTAGAGGAGGAGTGGTCTGCTAGAGGAGCGGAGAGGAGGAGTAGAGGAAGAGTGGAGGAGGAGTAGAGGAGGAGGAGGAGGAGTGGAGGAGTAGAGGAGGAGGAGGAGGAGTGGAGGAGTGGAGGATGAGGAGGAGGAGAGGAGGAGGAGGAGTGGAGGAGGAGTAGAGGAGGAGGAGGAGGAGGAGTGGAGGAGTAGAGGAGGAGGAGTAGAGGAGGAGGAGTGGAGGAGTATAGGAGGAGGAGGAGGAGTGGAGAAGTAGAGTAGAGTAGGAGGAGGAGGAGTGGAGGAGTGGAGGATGAGGAGGAGGAGGAGAGGAGGAGGAGGAGTGGAGGAGTGGAGGAGGAGTAGAGGAGGAGGAGGAGGAGGAGGAGGAGTGGAGGAGTAGAGGAGGAGGAGTAGAGGAGGAGGAGTGGAGTTGTATAGGAGGAGGAGGAGGAGTGGAGGAAGAGTAGAGGAGGAGGAGGAGGAGTAGAGGAGGAGGAGTGGAGGAGTATAGGAGGAGGAGGAGGAGTGGAGGAGTGGAGGAGGAGTAGAGGAGGAGGAGTAGAAGAGGAGTGGTCTGCTAGAGGAGCGTAGAGGAGGAGTAGAAGAGGAGTGGAGGAGGAGCGGAGGAGGAGTAGAGGAGGAGGAGGAGTAGAGGAGGTGTAAAGGAGGAGGACTGAAGGAGGAGGAGAGGAGGAGGAGGTGTAGAGGAGGAGTAGAGGAGGAGAAGAGGAGGAGGAGTGGAGGAGGAGGAGTAGAGTAGAAGTAGAGGAGAAGTAGTTGAGGAGGAGTAGAGGAGGAGGAGGAGAGGAGGAGGAGTAATTGATGGGTGGAGGAGTAGAGGAGGGGGAGTGGAGGAGTATAGGAGGAGGAGGAGGAGTGGAGAAGTAGAGGAGGAGGAGTAGAGGAGGAGGAGTGGAGGAGTATAGGAGGAGGAGGAGGAGTGGAGAAGTAGAGTAGAGTAGGAGGAGGAGGAGTGGAGGAGTGGAGGATGAGGAGGAGGAGGAGAGGAGGAGGAGGAGTGGAGGAGTGGAGGAGGAGTAGAGGAGGAGGAGGAGGAGGAGGAGGAGTGGAGGAGTAGAGGAGGAGGAGTAGAGGAGGAGGAGTGGAGTTGTATAGGAGGAGGAGGAGGAGTGGAGGAAGAGTAGAGGAGGAGGAGGAGGAGTAGAGGAGGAGGAGTGGAGGAGTATAGGAGGAGGAGGAGGAGTGGAGGAGTGGAGGAGGAGTAGAGGAGGAGGAGTAGAAGAGGAGTGGTCTGCTAGAGGAGCGTAGAGGAGGAGTAGAAGAGGAGTGGAGGAGGAGCGGAGGAGGAGTAGAGGAGGAGGAGGAGTAGAGGAGGTGTAAAGGAGGAGGACTGAAGGAGGAGGAGAGGAGGAGGAGGTGTAGAGGAGGAGTAGAGGAGGAGAAGAGGAGGAGGAGTGGAGGAGGAGGAGTAGAGTAGAAGTAGAGGAGAAGTAGTTGAGGAGGAGTAGAGGAGGAGGAGGAGAGGAGGAGGAGTAATTGATGGGTGGAGGAGTAGAGGAGGGGGAGTGGAGAAGGGGGAGTGGAGGAGGAGTAGAGGAGGAGGAGTAGATGAGGAGGAGGAGTAGAGGAAGAGGAGGAGTAGAGGAGGAGTAGAGGAGGAGGAGTAGAGGAGGAGTGGAGGAGGAGTGGAGAAAGATGTGTAGAGGAGGAGTGGAGGAGGAGTAGAGGATGAGAATTAGTGTAGGAGGAGTAGAGGAGGAGGAGTAGAGGAGGAGTGGTCTGCTAGAGGAGCGGAGAGGAGGAGTAGAGGAAGAGTGGAGGAGGAGTAGAGGAGGAGGAGTGGAGGAGTAGAGGAGGAGGAGGAGGAGTGGAGGAGTGGAGGATGAGGAGGAGGAGAGGAGGAGGAGGAGTGGAGGAGGAGTAGAGAAGGAGGATGAGGAGGAGTGGAGGAGTAGAGGAGGAGGAGTAGAGGAGGAGGAGTGGAGGAGTATAGGAGGAGGAGGAGGAGTGGAGAAGTAGAGTAGAGTAGGAGGAGGAGGAGTGGAGGAGTGGAGGATGAGGAGGAGGAGGAGAGGAGGAGGAGGAGTGGAGGAGTGGAGGAGGAGTAGAGGAGGAGGAGGAGGAGGAGTGGAGGAGTAGAGGAGGAGGAGTAGAGGAGGAGGAGTGGAGTTGTATAGGAGGAGGAGGAGGAGTGGAGGAGTGGAGGAGGAGGAGGAGGAGTGGAGCAGTATAGGGTTAGTATAGGAGGAGGAGGAGTAGAGGAGGAGTGGAGTAGTAGAGGCGGAGGAGTGGAGGAGGAGTGGAGGAGGAGCGGAGGAGGAGTAGAGGAGGAGGATGAGTAGAGGAGGTGTAGGGGAGGAGGACTGAAGGAGGAGTAGAGGAGGAGGAGTAGAGGAGGAGTAGAGGAGGCGGAGTGGAGGAGGAGTAGAGGAGGAGGAGTAGAGGAGGTGTAGAGGAGGAGGACTGAAGGAGGAGTGGAGGAGGAGGAGGTGTAGAGGAGGAGTAGAGGAGGAGAAGAGGAGGAGGAGTGGAGGAGTAGAGTAGAAGTAGAGGAGAAGGAGTTGAGGAGGAGGAGTAGATGAGGAGGAGGAGGAGTGCATGAGTAGAGGAGGAGGAGGAGAGGAGGAGGAGTAAATGATGAGTGGAGGAGTAGAGGAGGGGGAGTGGAGAAGGGGGAGTAGAGGAGGAGGAGGAGTAGAGGAGGAGTAGAGGAGGAGGAGTGGAGGAGGAGGAGTAGAGGAGAAGGAGTAGAAGAAGAGGAGGAGTAGATGAGGAGGAGGAGGAGAGGAGGAGTAGAGGAAGAGGAGGAGTAGAGGAGGAGTAGAGGAGGAGAAGAGGAGGAGTAGAGGAGTAGAGGAGGAGTGGAGGAGGAGTGGAGAAAGATGTGTAGAGGAGGAGTGGAGGAGGAGGAGTGGAGGAGGAGTAGAGGATGAGAATTAGTGTAGGAGGAGTAGAGGAGGAGGAGTAGAGGAGGAGTGGTCTGCTAGAGGAGCGGAGAGGAGGAGTAGAGGAGGAGTGGAGGAGGAGTGGAGGAGGAGAAGAGGAGGAGGAGTAGAGGAGGAGTGGAGGAGGAGTAGAGGAGGTGTAGAGGAGGAGGACTAAAGGAGGAGTAGAGGAGGAGGAGGTGTAGAGGAGGAGTAGAGGAGTAGAGGAGGAGTTGAGGAGGAGGAGTAGAGGATGAGAATTAGTGTAGCAGGAGTAGAGGAGGAGGAGTAGAGGAGGAGCAGAGGAGGAGTAGAGGAAGAGTGGTCTGCTAGAGAAGGAGTTGAGGAGGTGTGTAGGTGGACTAGAGGAGGATGAGTAGAGGAGGAGTAGAGGAAGAGTGGAGGTAGAGCGGAGAGGGAGTGAAGGAGGAGTAGAGGAGGAGTAGAGGAGGAGCAGAGGAGGAGTAGAGGAAGAGGCGTTGAGGAAGAGGAGTATAGGAGGAGTAGAGTGTTACCTAATATTACCTCAGTCACCAGTATTACTGTGTTACCTAATATTACCTTAGTCACCAGTATTACTGTGTTACCTAATATTACCTCAGTCACCAGTATTACTGTGTTACCTAATATTCCCTCAGTCACCAGTATTACTGTGTTACCTAATATTACCTCAGTCACCAGTATTACTGTGTTACCTAATATTACCTCAGTCACCAGTATTACTGTGTTACCTAATATTACCTCAGTCACCAGTATTACTGTGTTACCTAATATTACCTCAGTCACCAGTATTACTGTGTTACCTAATATTACCTCAGTCACCAGTATTACTGTGTTACCTAATATTCCCTCAGTCACCAGTATTACCGTGTTTCCTGATATTACCTCAGTCACCAGTATTACTGTGTTACCTGATATTACCTCAGTCACCAGTATTACTGTGTTACCTGATATTACCTCAGTCACCAGTATTACTGTGTTACCTGATATTACCTCAGTCACCAGTATTACTGTGTTACCTGATATTACCTCAGTCACCAGTATTACTGTGTTACCTAGTATTACCTCATATTTTACTGTGCATGGACTCTCAAATCAAATCAAATCAAATCAAATCTTCCTTACATGTTTTGCCAGTATGACATTTGAAAGGTCAGGTTTTTGACCAGAACAGCATATAGAGTAGTAGTATTCCCTTATCCACTAATGTAAGAGGTGTTTATTACAGTATTATTCCCTTATCCTCTAATTTTCACGCCCTGACCTTAGAGACCTTTTTATGTCTCTATGTTGGTTTGGTCAGGGTGTGATTTGGGTGGGCATTCTATGTTCCTTTTTCTATGTTTTTGTATTTCTTTGTTTTAGCCGGGTATGGTTCTCATTCAGGGACAGCTGTCTATCGTTGTCTCTGATTGGGACTCATACTTAGGCAGCCTATTCCCCTTGTTATTTGTGGTAAGTTGTCTTTGTTAGAGGCTCTATAGCCTGTGGAAGTTGTCTTTGTTAGAGGCTCTATAGCCCGTGGAAGTTGTCTTTGTTAGAGGCTCTATAGCCCGTGGAAGTTGTCTTTGTTAGAGGCTCTATAGCCCGTGGAAGTTGTCTTTGTTAGAGGCTCTATAGCCTGTGGAAGTTGTCTTTGTTAGAGGCTCTATAGCCTGTGGAAGTTGTCTTTGTTAGAGGCTCTATAGCCTGTGGAAGTTGTCTTTGTTAGAGGCTCTATAGCCTGTGGAAGTTGTCTTTGTTAGAGGCTCTATAGCCTGTGGAAGTTGTCTTTGTTAGAGGCTCTATAGCCTGTGGAAGTTGTCTTTGTTAGAGGCTCTATAGCCTGTGGAAGTTGTCTTTGTTAGAGGCTCTATAGCCTGTGGAAGTTGTCTTTGTTAGAGGCTCTATAGCCTGTGGAAGTTGTCTTTGTTAGAGGCTCTATAGCCTGTGGAAGTTGTCTTTGTTAGAGGCTCTATAGCCTGTGGAAGGTGTCTTTGTTAGAGGCTCTATAGCCTGTGGAAGTTGTCTTTGTTAGAGGCTCTATAGCCTGTGGAAGTTGTCTTTGTTAGAGGCTCTATAGCCTGTGGAAGTTGTCTTTGTTAGAGGCTCTATAGCCTGTGGAAGTTGTCTTTGTTAGAGGCTCTATAGCCTGTGGAAGTTGTCTTTGTTAGAGGCTCTATAGCCTGTGGAAGTTGTCTTTGTTAGAGGCTCTATAGCCTGTGGAAGTTGTCTTTGTTAGAGGCTCTATAGCCTGTGGAAGTTGTCTTTGTTAGAGGCTCTATAGCCTGTGGAAGTTGTCTTTGTTAGAGGCTCTATAGCCTGTGGAAGTTGTCTTTGTTAGAGGCTCTATAGCCTGTGGAAGTTGTCTTTGTTAGAGGCTCTATAGCCTGTGGAAGTTGTCTTTGTTAGAGGCTCTATAGCCTGTGGAAGTTGTCTTTGTTAGAGGCTCTATAGCCTGTGGAAGGTGTCTTTGTTAGAGGCTCTATAGCCTGTGGAAGTTGTCTTTGTTAGAGGCTCTATAGCCTGTGGAAGTTGTCTTTGTTAGAGGCTCTATAGCCTGTGGAAGTTGTCTTTGTTAGAGGCTCTATAGCCTGTGGAAGTTGTCTTTGTTAGAGGCTCTATAGCCTGTGGAAGTTGTCTTTGTTAGAGGCTCTATAGCCTGTGGAAGGTGTCTTTGTTAGAGGCTCTATAGCCTGTGGAAGGTGTCTTTGTTAGAGGCTCTATAGCCTGTGGAAGTTGTCTTTGTTAGAGGCTCTATAGCCTGTGGAAGTTGTCTTTGTTAGAGGCTCTATAGCCTGTGGAAGTTGTCTTTGTTAGAGGCTCTATAGCCTGTGGAAGTTGTCTTTGTTAGAGGCTCTATAGCCTGTGGAAGTTGTCTTTGTTAGAGGCTCTATAGCCTGTGGAAGTTGTCTTTGTTAGAGGCTCTATAGCCTGTGGAAGTTGTCTTTGTTAGAGGCTCTCTTTGTTAGAGGCTCTTTTACAAAGTTACAAATTATTTATCTGAAAACCTATTCTAAACATTTTGGTAGCAGTGTTTTGAATTCATCCCTCCAGTGTGTAACAAACAGTCATGTACTCTGTGTTTTTGACAGCTTGTGTGTTGTCTGAAGGCAAAGTTTGAATTGGGAACCAGAAGTTTAATGTTTGAACCGTTGGGTGTGAGTTTTTAACATTGTTTGTGTGAAGATTTGATTTCCTGACTTGTTCCAGGAATTGTCTAAGCAATTGAGAAACTGTAACTCAGTCATACGTTATCTAATTTATTGTTAACCTGTCATCCTGATTTAAATTAAGTGAATTCATTATCGTTCTCTGCCTCTGCTCTCCCGATTGACAGCTCAAGTGGGAAAATCTGACCACAGCTTTTGGTTACACAATACAACGTGTGAGTCCCAAATGGAATCCTATTCCCTACATAGTACCCTGCTGTTGAGACCCCTATGGACCCTGGTCAAAAGTAGTGCACTGAATAGGGTGCCATTTGAGACGTAGATTTGCTCTGCACCACACCACACTGCATCGTGCTATACTGCATCCAGTGTAACGGATGTGAAACGCTAGCTTAGTTAGCGGTGGTGTGCGCTAAATAGTGTTTCGATTGGTGACGTCACTTGCTCTGAGACCTTGAAGTAGTGGTTCCCCTTGCTCTGCAAGGGCCGCGGCTTTTGTGGAGCAATGGGTAACGATGCTTCGAGGGTGACTGTTGTTGATGTGTGCAGAGGGTCCCTGGTTCGCGCCCGGGTATGGGCTAGGGGACGGTCTAAAGTTATACTGTTACACCAGCACCGCAGAAACTAACCCAGACCAAGCCAGACAGACAGAGCACCCACAGCCCTCCCTCAGCCTGCCAGGCCAACACTCTCTCACTGACTCTCCAACTAACAGACCGTGGAAGGTGGCAAGGAACAGCCAGAGAACAGCCAGGATTAATAGAAACCAGCCTTTCTAGTAGAAACGAGCCAGCCATGACTCTAATAGAAAACAGACAGGACTCTAATAGAAAACAGACAGGACTCTAATAGAAAACAGACAGGACTCTAATAGAAAACATATGATGCTAATAGAACCCAGACAGGACTTTAATACAAAATAGCCAGCCAGGACAAGAAAAAACTGGACTCTCATAGAAAACCAGGTAGGATTCTAATAGGACTTGAATAGAAAACAGACAGAACAGAAAAATGGAGTGTAATAGAAAACAGTCAGAGAAATCTCGTTTTAAAAAACAGACAGGATTCTAATAGTAAACATTCTATAATAGAAACAGACATGATTCTAATAGTAAACATTCTATAATAGAAACAGACAGGATTCTAATAGTAAGCATTCTATAATAGAAACAGACAGGATTCTAATAGTAAACATTCTATAATAGAAACAGACAGGATTCTAATAGTAAACATTCTATAATAGAAACAGACAGGATTCTAATAGTAAACATTCTATAATAGAAACAGACAGGATTCTATTAGTAAACATTCTATAATAGAAACAGACAGGATTCTAATAGTAAAAAGACAGAGGAATCTAACAGAAAGACAGGACTCTCAGAATAGAAAACAGCCTGACAGAGTCTAATAGAAAACAGAGATACAAGATTCTAATTGAAAACATACAGGACTCTGTCCGGGTAGCCATTTAATGAACAGCAGTTGTATGGCTTGTGGGTAGAAGCTGTGAAGGAGCCTTTTGGACCTAGACTAGTTTTTATTTGTTTAACCTTTATTTAACTAGACCAAACCAGGACGATGCTGGGCGAATTGTGCGCCGCCCTATGAGACTTCCAATCACGGTCGGATGTGATACTGCCTGGATCTGAACCAAGTACTGTAGTGACGCCTCTTGCACTGAGCTGCAGTGCCTTAGACCGGCGCAGCGCTCTGGTACCGCTTGCCGTGCGGTAGCAGAGAGAACAATCTATGAATAGGGTGGCTGGAGTCTTTTACAATTTTTAGGGCCTTCCTCTGGCACCGCCTGGTATAGAGTTCCAGGATGACAGGAGGCTTGGCCCCAGTGTTGTACTGGGCCGTACGTCCTACTCTGTAGTGCCCTGCGGTCGGAGGCCGAGCAGTTGCCATAAAAGGCAGAGATGTAACGAGTCAGGATGCTCTCGATGTTGCAGCTGTAGAACCTTTTGAGGATCTGAGGACCCATGCCAAATCTTTTTAGTTTCCTGAGGGGTAATAGGTGTTGTCGTGCCCCCTTCACGACTGTCTTGGTGTGTTTGGACCATGTTAGTTTGTTGGTGATGTGGACACCAAGGAACTTGAAGCTCTCGACCTGCTCCACTACAGCCCTGTCGATGTTAATGGGGGCCTGTTCAGCCTTTGTCTTGATCACATTGAGGGAGAGGTTGTTGTTGTCCTGGCACCACACTGCCAGGTCTCTAACCTCCTCCCTATAGGCTGTCTCATTGTTGTCGGTGATCAGCTAACTGAATGATGGTGTTGGAGTCGTCTCTCATAGAAAACATACAGGTCACACGCTGTCACAGTCAGTCTGTATATGTTCTACAGATGGTCATACTATCAACAAACCGTGAGTTGATAAGCAACTGCTTGCTAAGGTTAGGGTTAGAATAAGGGTTAAGGTAAGGGTTAAGGTTAGATTTAGAATAAGGGTTAAGGTAAGGGTTAAGGCTAGGGTTAGAATAAGGGTTAAGGTAAGTGTTAAGGTTAGATTTAGAATAAGGGTTAAGGTAAGGGTTAAGGTAAGGGTTAAGGTTAGATTTAGAATAAGGGTTAAGGTAAGGGTTAAGGCTAGGGTTAGAATAAGGGTTAAGGTAAGTGTTAAGGTTAGATTTAGAATAAGGGTTAAGGTAAGGGTTAAGGTAAGGGTTAAGGTTAGATTTAGAATAAGGGTTAAGGTAAGGGTTAAGGTTAGATTTAGAATAAGGGTTAAGGTAAGGGTTAAGGTTAGATTTAGAATAAGGGTTAAGGTAAGGGTTAAGGTTAGATTTAGAATAAGGGTTAATGTAAGGGTTACGGCTAGGGTTAGAATAAGGGTTAAGGTAAGGGTTAAGGTTAGGGTTAGAATAAGGGTTAGGGTTAGGGTTAGAATAAGGGTTAGGGTAAGGGTTTAGGCTAGGGTTAGGGTTAGAATAAGATAAGGGTTAAGGTAAGGGTTAGAATAAGGGTTAGGGTTAAGGTAAGGGTTAAGGCTAGAGTTAGAATAAGGGTTAAGGTAAGGGTTAGAATAAGGGTTAAGGTAAGGGTTAGAATAAGGGTTAAGGTTAGGGTTAGGTTTAGAATAAGGATTAGAGTTAGGTTTAGGGTAAGGGGTAAGGTTATGGTAAGGTTAGGTTAAGGTTAGGGTAAGGTTAGGGTGTTAGGTAAGAGGTTTAGGGTTAGTGTAAGGTTAGGTTAAGGTTAGGGTTAGGTTAGGGTGTTAGGTTAGGGTTAGAGTTAGGTAAGGGGGAAAACAGCTCCTACCCACAAGGAGTACAGAGTGCACGGGCACATAGAGAATTAGCCCCCTCATTTTATGAGGCTCTAGTTAAACCCTGGTATCATTTTAATGTATTCTAAAATAGGTGAGGTGGTCCCAGAACGCTGAACTTCCAACCAGAATGGAGGGTAGTCCCCTGTAATGTTTGTTAATGGTCACTCGACAGTAGTAAAACAGTAGTACCATAAAACAGTAGACATCAAGTGTCTTTTGCAATGGAATACCCAAGATACATATGTCTTTCGTTTTTTTCCCTTGGGAGATTCAGACCAGCAATTTACCAGTAACTCCCTATGCTCTAATGCATAGCATTTGACATGTGAAGAATGTTTGTAAACTGGACAAAAACGGATTTTAGATGGGAAGAGATGACACCAACAACACCAATCCTCAAAACATTAAAATCCTCAAAATCTTAAATATAAATGGATGAATAAATGAATGAATATTTTGTTTGTGCCTCAAACGGCACCCCAGTGCTGATTGTAGAAAGAAGTGCATTAAGAGAAGGGAGTAGAAATCAAAATAGCCACCCTTTAAATTCAAAAGAGAAAGGAAATATATTCCGTTATCATGCAAATCAAACAAAGTCACACAGAAAAAAATCCCATCAAAATAAGAATGAATAAATACCTAATTTAAATAAGAATGATTAAATGAATACCTAATTAACTAAGAAACCACAGATATTCAATAGAGGATATATTAGAACTGAGTAGGAGGTTATTTGGTACAGTCAGTGCCACCTCCCCACACAAACAATATGTTGTCAAAAATATTTATTTCTGGTTGGAGAAAGATCCACAAAGGGACTCTGGTCAATCTCGTTGAGACCAGTGGGGGCAGGTGTGCCCAATTTATTATTCCAAATTTTCTCTGCTGCCTTGGGCCTTGGACCACCCCACCCCAGACACCAGGACAGAGATAGACCCCACCCCAGACTCCAGGCCAGAGATAGACCCCACCCCAGACTCCAGGCCAGAGATAGACCCCACCCCAGACTCCAGGCCAGAGATAGACCCCACCCCAAACTCCAGGCCAGAGATAGACCCCAGCCCAGACTCCAGGCCAGAGACAGACCCCAGCCCACACTCCAGGCCAGAGATAGACCCCACCCCAGACTCCAGGCCAGAGATAGACCCCACCCCAGACTCCAGGCCAGAGATAGACCCCACCCGAAACACCAGGCCAGAGATAGACCCCACCCCAGACTCCAGGTCAGAGATAGACCCACCCCAGACTCCAGGCCAGAGATAGACCCCACCCCAGACTCCAGGCCAGAGATAGACCCCAGCCCAGACTCCAGGCCAGAGATAGACCCCAGCCGAAACACCAGGCCAGAGATAGACCCCACCCCAGACTCCAGGTCAGAGATAGACCCCACCCCAGACTCCAGGCCAGAGATAGACCCCACCCCAGACTCCAGGCCAGAGATAGACCCCAGCCCAGACTCCAGGCCAGAGATAGACCCCAGCCCACACTCCAGGCCAGAGATAGACCCCACCCGATACACCAGGCCAGAGATAGACCCCACCCCAGACTCCAGGCCAGAGATAGACCCCAGCCCAGACTCCAGGCCAGAGATAGACCCCAGCCCAGACTCCAGGCCAGAGATAGACCCCAGCCCAGACTCCAGGCCAGAGATAGACCCCAGCCCACACTCCAGGCCAGAGATAGACCCCACCCCAGACTCCAGGCCAGAGATAGACCCCACCCCAGACTCCAGGCCAGAGATAGACCCCACCCGATACACCAGGCCAGAGATAGACCCCACCCCAGACTCCAGGCCAGAGATAGACCCCACCTCAGACTCCAGGCCAGAGATAGACCCCACCCCAGACTCCAGGCCAGAGATAGACCCCACCCCAGACTCCAGGCCAGAGATAGACCCCACCCCAGACTCCAGGCCAGAGATAGACCCCACCCCAGACTCCAGGCCAGAGATACCCCACCCCAGACTCCAGGCCAGAGATAGACCCCACCCCAGACTCCAGGCCAGCGATAGACCCCACCCCAGACTCCAGGCCAGAGATAGACCCCACCCGAGACACCAGGCCAGAGATAGACCCCACCCCAGACTCGAGGCCAGAGATAGACCCCACCCCAGACTCCAGGCCAGAGATAGACCCCACCCGAGACACCAGGCCAGAGATAGACCCCATCCCAGACTCCAGGCCAGAGATAGACCCCACCCCAGACACCAGGCCAGAGATAGAGCCCACACCAGACACCAGGCCAGAGATAGACCCCACACCAGACTCCAGGCCAGAGATAGACCCCACCCCAGACTCCAGGCCAGAGATAGACCCCACCCCAGACTCCAGGCCAGAGATAGACCCCACCCCAGACTCCAGGCCAGAGATAGACCCCAGCCCAGACTCCAGGCCAGAGATAGACCCCAGCCCACACTCCAGGCCAGAGATAGACCCCACCCCAGACTCCAGGCCAGAGATAGACTCCAGGCCAGAGATAGACCCCAGCCCAGACTCCAGGCCAGAGATAGACCCCAGCCCACACTCCAGGCCAGAGATAGACCCCACCCCAGACTCCAGGCCAGAGATAGACCCCACCCCAAACTCCAGGCCAGAGATAGACCCCACCCGATACACCAGGCCAGAGATAGACCCCACCCCAGACTCCAGGCCAGAGATAGACCCCACCCCAGACTCCAGGCCAGAGATAGACCCCACCCCAGACTCCAGGCCAGAGATAGACCCCACCCCAGACTCCAGGCCAGAGATACCCCACCCCAGACTCCAGGCCAGAGATAGACCCCACCCCAGACTCCAGGCCAGCGATAGACCCCACCCCAGACTCCAGGCCAGAGATAGACCCCACCTGAGACACCAGGCCAGAGATAGACCCCACCCGAGACACCAGGCCAGAGATAGACCCCATCCCAGACTCCAGGCCAGAGATAGACCCCACCCCAGACACCAGGCCAGAGATAGACCCCACCCCAGACACCAGGCCAGAGATAGACCCCACACCAGACACCAGGCCAGAGATAGACCCCACCCCAGACTCCAGGCCAGAGATAGACCCCACCTCAGACTCCAGGCCAGAGATAGACCCCACCCCAGACTCCAGGCCAGAGATAGACCCCACCCCAGACTCCAGGCCAGAGATAGACCCCACCCCAGACTCCAGGCCAGAGATACCCCACCCCAGACTCCAGGCCAGAGATAGACCCCACCCCAGACTCCAGGCCAGCGATAGACCCCACCCCAGACTCCAGGCCAGAGATAGACCCCACCTGAGACACCAGGCCAGAGATAGACCCCACCCCAGACTCGAGGCCAGAGATAGACCCCATCCCAGACTCCAGGCCAGAGATAGACCCCACCCCAGACACCAGGCCAGAGATAGAGCCCACACCAGACACCAGGCCAGAGATAGACCCCACACCAGACTCCAGGCCAGAGATAGACCCCACCCCAGACTCCAGGCCAGAGATAGACCCCACCCCAGACTCCAGGCCAGAGATAGACCCCACCCCAGACTCCAGGCCAGAGATAGACCCCAGCCCAGACTCCAGGCCAGAGATAGACCCCAGCCCACACTCCAGGCCAGAGATATACCCCACCCCAGACTCCAGGCCAGAGATAGACTCCAGGCCAGAGATAGACCCCAGCCCAGACTCCAGGCCAGAGATAGACCCCAGCCCACACTCCAGGCCAGAGATAGACCCCACCCCAGACTCCAGGCCAGAGATAGACCCCACCCCAGACTCCAGGCCAGAGATAGACCCCACCCGATACACCAGGCCAGAGATAGACCCCACCCCAGACTCCAGGCCAGAGATAGACCCCACCCCAGACTCCAGGCCAGAGATAGACCCCACCCCAGACTCCAGGCCAGAGATAGACCCCACCCCAGACTCCAGGCCAGAGATACCCCACCCCAGACTCCAGGCCAGAGATAGACCCCACCCCAGACTCCAGGCCAGCGATAGACCCCACCCCAGACTCCAGGCCAGAGATAGACCCCACCTGAGACACCAGGCCAGAGATAGACCCCACCCGAGACACCAGGCCAGAGATAGACCCCATCCCAGACTCCAGGCCAGAGATAGACCCCACCCCAGACACCAGGCCAGAGATAGACCCCACACCAGACACCAGGCCAGAGATAGACCCCACCCCAGACTCCAGGCCAGAGATAGACCCCACCTCAGACTCCAGGCCAGAGATAGACCCCACCCCAGACTCCAGGCCAGAGATAGACCCCACCCCAGACTCCAGGCCAGAGATAGACCCCACCCCAGACTCCAGGCCAGAGATACCCCACCCCAGACTCCAGGCCAGAGATAGACCCCACCCCAGACTCCAGGCCAGCGATAGACCCCACCCCAGACTCCAGGCCAGAGATAGACCCCACCTGAGACACCAGGCCAGAGATAGACCCCACCCCAGACTCGAGGCCAGAGATAGACCCCACCCCAGACTCCAGGCCAGAGATAGACCCCACCCGAGACACCAGGCCAGAGATAGACCCCATCCCAGACTCCAGGCCAGAGATAGACCCCACCCCAGACACCAGGCCAGAGATAGAGCCCACACCAGACACCAGGCCAGAGATAGACCCCACACCAGACTCCAGGCCAGAGATAGACCCCACCCCAGACTCCAGGCCAGAGATAGACCCCACCCCAGACTCCAGGCCAGAGATAGACCCCACCCCAGACTCCAGGCCAGAGATAGACCCCAGCCCAGACTCCAGGCCAGAGATAGACCCCACCCGATACACCAGGCCAGAGATAGACCCCACCCCAGACTCCAGGCCAGAGATAGACCCCAGCCCAGACTCCAGGCCAGAGATAGACCCCACCCCAGACTCCAGGCCAGAGATAGACCACAGCCCAGACTCCAGGCCAGAGATAGACCCCAGCCCACACTCCAGGCCAGAGATAGACCCCACCCCAGACTCCAGGCCAGAGATAGACCCCACCCCAGACTCCAGGCCAGAGATAGACCCCACCCCAGACTCCAGGCCAGAGATAGACCCCACCCGATACACCAGGCCAGAGATAGACCCCACCCCAGACTCCAGGCCAGAGATAGACCCCACCCCAGACTCCAGGCCAGAGATAGACCCCACCCCAGACTCCAGGCCAGAGATAGACCCCACCCCAGACTCCAGGCCAGAGATACCCCACCCCAGACTCCAGGCCAGAGATAGACCCCACCCCAGACTCCAGGCCAGCGATAGACCCCACCCCAGACTCCAGGCCAGAGATAGACCCCACCTGAGACACCAGGCCAGAGATAGACCCCACCCGAGACACCAGGCCAGAGATAGACCCCATCCCAGACTCCAGGCCAGAGATAGACCCCACCCCAGACACCAGGCCAGAGATAGACCCCACACCAGACACCAGGCCAGAGATAGACCCCACACCAGACTCCAGGCCAGAGATAGACCCCACCCCAGACTCCAGGCCAGAGATAGACCCCACCCCAGACTCCAGGCCAGAGATAGACCCCACCCCAGACTCCAGGCCAGAGATAGACCCCAGCCCAGACTCCAGGCCAGAGATAGACCCCAGCCCACACTCCAGGCCAGAGATAGACCCCACCCCAGACTCCAGGCCAGAGATAGACCCCACCCGATACACAAGGCCAGAGATAGACCCCACCCCAGACTCCAGGCCAGAGATAGACCCCAGCCCAGACTCCAGGCCAGAGATAGACCCCACCCCAGACTCCAGGCCAGAGATAGACCCCAGCCCAGACTCCAGGCCAGAGATAGACCCCACCCCAGACTCCAGGCCAGAGATAGACCCCACCCCAGACTCCAGGCCAGAGATAGACCCCACCCGATACACCAGGCCAGAGATAGACCCCACCCCAAACTCCAGGCCAGAGATAGACCCCAGCTCAGACTCCAGGCCAGAGATAGACCCCACCCCAGACTCCAGGCCAAAGATAGACCCCACCTGAGACACCAGGCCAGAGATAGACCCCACCCCAGACTCCAGGCCAGAGATAGACCCCACCCCAGACTCGAGGCCAGAGATAGACCCCACCCCAGACTCCAGGCCAGAGATAGACCCCACCCCAGACTCCAGGCCAGAGATAGACCCCACCCCAGACTCCAGGCCAGCGATAGACCCCACCCCAGACTCCAGGCCAGAGATAGACCCCACCTGAGACACCAGGCCAGAGATAGACCCCACCCCAGACTCGAGGCCAGAGATAGACCCCACCCCAGACTCCAGGCCAGAGATAGACCCCACCCGAGACACCAGGCCAGAGATAGACCCCATCCCAGACTCCAGGCCAGAGATAGACTCCACCCCAGACACCAGGCCAGAGATAGACCCCACACCAGACACCAGGCCAGAGATAGACCCCACACCAGACTCCAGGCCAGAGATAGACCCCACCCCACACTCCAGGCCAGAGATAGACCCCACCCCAGACTCCAGGCCAGAGATACCCCACCCCAGACTCCAGGCCAGAGATAGACCCCACCCCAGACTCCAGGCCAGAGATAGACCCCAGCCCACACTCCAGGCCAGAGATATACCCCACCCCAGACTCCAGGCCAGAGATAGACTCCAGGCCAGAGATAGACCCCAGCCCAGACTCCAGGCCAGAGATAGACCCCAGCCCACACTCCAGGCCAGAGATAGACCCCACCCCAGACTCCAGGCCAGAGATAGACCCCACCCCAGACTCCAGGCCAGAGATAGACCCCACCCGATACACCAGGCCAGAGATAGACCCCACCCCAGACTCCAGGCCAGAGATAGACCCCACCCCAGACTCCAGGCCAGAGATAGACCCCACCCCAGACTCCAGGCCAGAGATAGACCCCACCCCAGACTCCAGGCCAGAGATACCCCACCCCAGACTCCAGGCCAGAGATAGACCCCACCCCAGACTCCAGGCCAGCGATAGACCCCACCCCAGACTCCAGGCCAGAGATAGACCCCACCTGAGACACCAGGCCAGAGATAGACCCCACCCGAGACACCAGGCCAGAGATAGACCCCATCCCAGACTCCAGGCCAGAGATAGACCCCACCCCAGACACCAGGCCAGAGATAGACCCCACACCAGACACCAGGCCAGAGATAGACCCCACCCCAGACTCCAGGCCAGAGATAGACCCCACCTCAGACTCCAGGCCAGAGATAGCCCCCACCCCAGACTCCAGGCCAGAGATAGACCCCACCCCAGACTCCAGGCCAGAGATAGACCCCACCCCAGACTCCAGGCCAGAGATACCCCACCCCAGACTCCAGGCCAGAGATAGACCCCACCCCAGACTCCAGGCCAGCGATAGACCCCACCCCAGACTCCAGGCCAGAGATAGACCCCACCTGAGACACCAGGCCAGAGATAGACCCCACCCCAGACTCCAGGCCAGAGATAGACCCCACCCCAGACTCCAGGCCAGAGATAGACCCCACCCGAGACACCAGGCCAGAGATAGACCCCATCCCAGACTCCAGGCCAGAGATAGACCCCACCCCAGACACCAGGCCAGAGATAGACCCCACACCAGACACCAGGCCAGAGATAGACCCCACACCAGACTCCAGGCCAGAGATAGACCCCACCCCAGACTCCAGGCCAGAGATAGACCCCACCCCAGACTCCAGGCCAGAGATAGACCCCACCCCAGACTCCAGGCCAGAGATAGACCCCAGCCCAGACTCCAGGCCAGAGATAGACCCCACCCGATACACCAGGCCAGAGATAGACCCCACCCCAGACTCCAGGCCAGAGATAGACCCCAGCCCAGACTCCAGGCCAGAGATAGACCCCACCCCAGACTCCAGGCCAGAGATAGACCACAGCCCAGACTCCAGGCCAGAGATAGACCCCAGCCCACACTCCAGGCCAGAGATAGACCCCACCCCAGACTCCAGGCCAGAGATAGACCCCACCCCAGACTCCAGGCCAGAGATAGACCCCACCCCAGACTCCAGGCCAGAGATAGACCCCACCCGATACACCAGGCCAGAGATAGACCCCACCCCAGACTCCAGGCCAGAGATAGACCCCACCCCAGACTCCAGGCCAGAGATAGACCCCAGCCCAGACTCCAGGCCAGAGATAGACCCCACCCGAGACACCAGGCCAGAGATAGACCCCACCCCAGACTCCAGGCCAGAGATAGACCCCAGCCCAGACTCCAGGCCAGAGATAGACCCCACCCCAGACTCCAGGCCAGAGATAGACCACAGCCCAGACTCCAGGCCAGAGATAGACCCCAGCCCACACTCCAGGCCAGAGATAGACCCCACCCCAGACTCCAGGCCAGAGATAGACCCCACCCCAGACTCCAGGCCAGAGATAGACCCCACCCCAGACTCCAGGCCAGAGATAGACCCCACCCGATACACCAGGCCAGAGATAGACCCCACCCCAGACTCCAGGCCAGAGATAGACCCCACCCCAGACTCCAGGCCAGAGATAGACCCCACCCCAGACTCCAGGCCAGAGATAGACCCCACCCCAGACTCCAGGCCAGAGATACCCCACCCCAGACTCCAGGCCAGAGATAGACCCCACCCCAGACTCCAGGCCAGCGATAGACCCCACCCCAGACTCCAGGCCAGAGATAGACCCCACCTGAGACACCAGGCCAGAGATAGACCCCACCCGAGACACCAGGCCAGAGATAGACCCCATCCCAGACTCCAGGCCAGAGATAGACCCCACCCCAGACACCAGGCCAGAGATAGACCCCACACCAGACACCAGGCCAGAGATAGACCCCACACCAGACTCCAGGCCAGAGATAGACCCCACCCCAGACTCCAGGCCAGAGATAGACCCCACCCCAGACTCCAGGCCAGAGATAGACCCCACCCCAGACTCCAGGCCAGAGATAGACCCCAGCCCAGACTCCAGGCCAGAGATAGACCCCAGCCCACACTCCAGGCCAGAGATAGACCCCACCCCAGACTCCAGGCCAGAGATAGACCCCACCCGATACACAAGGCCAGAGATAGACCCCACCCCAGACTCCAGGCCAGAGATAGACCCCAGCCCAGACTCCAGGCCAGAGATAGACCCCACCCCAGACTCCAGGCCAGAGATAGACCCCAGCCCAGACTCCAGGCCAGAGATAGACCCCACCCCAGACTCCAGGCCAGAGATAGACCCCACCCCAGACTCCAGGCCAGAGATAGACCCCACCCGATACACCAGGCCAGAGATAGACCCCACCCCAAACTCCAGGCCAGAGATAGACCCCAGCTCAGACTCCAGGCCAGAGATAGACCCCACCCCAGACTCCAGGCCAAAGATAGACCCCACCTGAGACACCAGGCCAGAGATAGACCCCACCCCAGACTCCAGGCCAGAGATAGACCCCACCCCAGACTCGAGGCCAGAGATAGACCCCACCCCAGACTCCAGGCCAGAGATAGACCCCACCCCAGACTCCAGGCCAGAGATAGACCCCACCCCAGACTCCAGGCCAGCGATAGACCCCACCCCAGACTCCAGGCCAGAGATAGACCCCACCTGAGACACCAGGCCAGAGATAGACCCCACCCCAGACTCGAGGCCAGAGATAGACCCCACCCCAGACTCCAGGCCAGAGATAGACCCCACCCGAGACACCAGGCCAGAGATAGACCCCATCCCAGACTCCAGGCCAGAGATAGACTCCACCCCAGACACCAGGCCAGAGATAGACCCCACACCAGACACCAGGCCAGAGATAGACCCCACACCAGACTCCAGGCCAGAGATAGACCCCACCCCACACTCCAGGCCAGAGATAGACCCCACCCCAGACTCCAGGCCAGAGATACCCCACCCCAGACTCCAGGCCAGAGATAGACCCCACCCCAGACTCCAGGCCAGAGATAGACCCCAGCCCACACTCCAGGCCAGAGATATACCCCACCCCAGACTCCAGGCCAGAGATAGACTCCAGGCCAGAGATAGACCCCAGCCCAGACTCCAGGCCAGAGATAGACCCCAGCCCACACTCCAGGCCAGAGATAGACCCCACCCCAGACTCCAGGCCAGAGATAGACCCCACCCCAGACTCCAGGCCAGAGATAGACCCCACCCGATACACCAGGCCAGAGATAGACCCCACCCCAGACTCCAGGCCAGAGATAGACCCCACCCCAGACTCCAGGCCAGAGATAGACCCCACCCCAGACTCCAGGCCAGAGATAGACCCCACCCCAGACTCCAGGCCAGAGATACCCCACCCCAGACTCCAGGCCAGAGATAGACCCCACCCCAGACTCCAGGCCAGCGATAGACCCCACCCCAGACTCCAGGCCAGAGATAGACCCCACCTGAGACACCAGGCCAGAGATAGACCCCACCCGAGACACCAGGCCAGAGATAGACCCCATCCCAGACTCCAGGCCAGAGATAGACCCCACCCCAGACACCAGGCCAGAGATAGACCCCACACCAGACACCAGGCCAGAGATAGACCCCACCCCAGACTCCAGGCCAGAGATAGACCCCACCTCAGACTCCAGGCCAGAGATAGACCCCACCCCAGACTCCAGGCCAGAGATAGACCCCACCCCAGACTCCAGGCCAGAGATAGACCCCACCCCAGACTCCAGGCCAGAGATACCCCACCCCAGACTCCAGGCCAGAGATAGACCCCACCCCAGACTCCAGGCCAGCGATAGACCCCACCCCAGACTCCAGGCCAGAGATAGACCCCACCTGAGACACCAGGCCAGAGATAGACCCCACCCCAGACTCGAGGCCAGAGATAGACCCCACCCCAGACTCCAGGCCAGAGATAGACCCCACCCGAGACACCAGGCCAGAGATAGACCCCATCCCAGACTCCAGGCCAGAGATAGACCCCACCCCAGACACCAGGCCAGAGATAGACCCCACACCAGACACCAGGCCAGAGATAGACCCCACACCAGACTCCAGGCCAGAGATAGACCCCACCCCAGACTCCAGGCCAGAGATAGACCCCACCCCAGACTCCAGGCCAGAGATAGACCCCACCCCAGACTCCAGGCCAGAGATAGACCCCAGCCCAGACTCCAGGCCAGAGATAGACCCCACCCGATACACCAGGCCAGAGATAGACCCCACCCCAGACTCCAGGCCAGAGATAGACCCCAGCCCAGACTCCAGGCCAGAGATAGACCCCACCCCAGACTCCAGGCCAGAGATAGACCACAGCCCAGACTCCAGGCCAGAGATAGACCCCAGCCCACACTCCAGGCCAGAGATAGACCCCACCCCAGACTCCAGGCCAGAGATAGACCCCACCCCAGACTCCAGGCCAGAGATAGACCCCACCCCAGACTCCAGGCCAGAGATAGACCCCACCCGATACACCAGGCCAGAGATAGACCCCACCCCAGACTCCAGGCCAGAGATAGACCCCACCCCAGACTCCAGGCCAGAGATAGACCCCACCCCAGACTCCAGGCCAGAGATAGACCCCACCCCAGACTCCAGGCCAGAGATACCCCACCCCAGACTCCAGGCCAGAGATAGACCCCACCCCAGACTCCAGGCCAGCGATAGACCCCACCCCAGACTCCAGGCCAGAGATAGACCCCACCTGAGACACCAGGCCAGAGATAGACCCCACCCGAGACACCAGGCCAGAGATAGACCCCATCCCAGACTCCAGGCCAGAGATAGACCCCACCCCAGACACCAGGCCAGAGATAGACCCCACACCAGACACCAGGCCAGAGATAGACCCCACACCAGACTCCAGGCCAGAGATAGACCCCACCCCAGACTCCAGGCCAGAGATAGACCCCACCCCAGACTCCAGGCCAGAGATAGACCCCACCCCAGACTCCAGGCCAGAGATAGACCCCAGCCCAGACTCCAGGCCAGAGATAGACCCCAGCCCACACTCCAGGCCAGAGATAGACCCCACCCCAGACTCCAGGCCAGAGATAGACCCCACCCGATACACAAGGCCAGAGATAGACCCCACCCCAGACTCCAGGCCAGAGATAGACCCCAGCCCAGACTCCAGGCCAGAGATAGACCCCACCCCAGACTCCAGGCCAGAGATAGACCCCAGCCCAGACTCCAGGCCAGAGATAGACCCCACCCCAGACTCCAGGCCAGAGATAGACCCCACCCCAGACTCCAGGCCAGAGATAGACCCCACCCGATACACCAGGCCAGAGATAGACCCCACCCCAAACTCCAGGCCAGAGATAGACCCCAGCTCAGACTCCAGGCCAGAGATAGACCCCACCCCAGACTCCAGGCCAGAGATAGACCCCACCTGAGACACCAGGCCAGAGATAGACCCCACCCCAGACTCCAGGCCAGAGATAGACCCCACCCCAGACTCGAGGCCAGAGATAGACCCCACCCCAGACTCCAGGCCAGAGATAGACCCCACCCCACACACCAGGCCAGAGATAGACCCCACCCCAGACTCCAGGCCAGCGATAGACCCCACCCCAGACTCCAGGCCAGAGATAGACCCCACCTGAGACACCAGGCCAGAGATAGACCCCACCCCAGACTCGAGGCCAGAGATAGACCCCACCCCAGACTCCAGGCCAGAGATAGACCCCACCCGAGACACCAGGCCAGAGATAGACCCCATCCCAGACTCCAGGCCAGAGATAGACTCCACCCCAGACACCAGGCCAGAGATAGACCCCACACCAGACACCAGGCCAGAGATAGACCCCACACCAGACTCCAGGCCAGAGATAGACCCCACCCCACACTCCAGGCCAGAGATAGACCCCACCCCAGACTCCAGGCCAGAGATAGACCCCACCCCAGACTCCAGGCCAGAGATAGACCCCACCCGAGACACCAGGCCAGAGATAGACCCCACCCCAGACACCAGGCCAGAGATAGACCCCACCCCAGACACCAGGCCAGAGATAGACCCCATCCGAGACACCAGGCCAGAGATAGACCCCACCCCAGACACCAGGCCAGAGATAGACCCCACCCCAGACACCAGGCCAGAGATAGACCCCACCCCAGACACCAGGCCAGAGATAGACCCCACCCCAGACTCCAGGCCAAGGATAGCCTCAACAATCAATTTGTTACGCGTTAGTCCCAGTTCTAAGAGAGAAAGGATAGCCTCATCTGGTATATTTGTGTCCCTGTATTTTTTGAAAATGTCCATGTATGTGTCTGGCCGATGTCTGTGTCTCTTCACAGTCCCCGCAGTTCCATAAGGTGTATTTTTATCTGTTTTTAAATCAAATTTTACTGATTGCATGAGTTACTTGATGAGGAATAGAGTTTCATGTAGTCATGGCTCTATGTAGTAATGTGTGCCTCCCATAGTCTGTTCTGGACTTGGGGACTGTGAAGAGACCTCTGGTGACATGTCTTGTGGGGTATGCATATGTGTCTGAGCTGTGCGCCAGTAGTGCAAACTGACAGCTCGGTGCTTTAAACATGTCAATACCTCCCATAAATACCAGTAGAGATGAAGTCAATCTCTCCTCCACTTTGAGCCAGGTGGTATTGACATGCATATTATTAATATTAGCTCTCTGTGTATCTCCACCCGTGCTGCCTTGTTCTGAGCCAATTGCAATTTTCCTAAGTCCCTCTTTGTGTCGCCTGACCACACGACTGAACAGTAGTCCAGGTGCGACAAAAATAGAGCCTTTAGTACCTGCCTTGTTTATAATGTTGTTAAGAAGACCGAGCAGTGCTTTATTATGTACAGACTTCTCCCCATCTTAGCTACTGTTGTGTCAATATACTGTATTTTGACCATAACCGTTCAGAGTTAGTTTAGTCAGCTCAACCTGCTCAATTTCCACATTATTCATTACAAGACTTAGATGAGGTTTAGGGTTTAGTGAATGATTTATCCCAAATACAATGCTTTTAGTTTTTTAAATATTTAGGACTAACATTCCTTGCCAACCATTCCGAAACTAACTGCAGCTCTTTGTTAATAAGTGTTGCAGTCATTTCAGTTGCTGTAGTAGCTGACATGTATAGTGTTGAGTATTCCGCATACATAGACACACTGGCTTTACTCAAAGCCAGTGGCATGTCGTTAGTAAAGATTGAAAAAAAGTAAGGGGCCTAAACAGCTGCCCTGGGGAATTCCTGATTCTACCTGGATTATGTTGGATAGGCTTCCATTACAGAACACGCTCTGTTCTGTTAGATAGGTAACTTTATCCACAATATAGCAGGGGATGTAAAGCCATAACACGTTTTTTCCAGCGGCAGACTGCAATCAATAATGTCAAAAGCCTACACTGAAGTCTAACTAAACAGTCCCCACAATCTTTTTATCATCAATTTCTCTCCTCAGCCAATCATCAGTCATTTGTGTAAGTGCTGTGCTTGTGGAATGTCCTTCCCTATAAGTGTGCTGAAAGTCTGTTGTCAATTTCTTCACTGTAAAATAGCATTGTATCTGGTCAAACAAAAACATTTCAGGGTTCGTAAAGCCAGCAAAGGGGGCTTTACTCTTTTTAGGTAGGGGAATTACTTTTGCTTCCCTCCAGGCCTGAGGGCACACACTTTCTAGTAGGCTTAAATTGAAAATATGGCAAATAGGAATGGCAATATCGTCCGCTTTTATCCTCAGAAAATGTCCATCCAAGTTGTCAGACTCCGGTGGCTTGTCGTTGTCGATAGACAACAATAATTGTTTCCCCTCTTTCACACTCACTTCACAGAATTCAAAATTACAACGCTTGTCTTTCATAATTTGGTCAGATATACTTGGATGTGTAGTGTCAGCGTTTGTTGCTGGCATGTCATCCCTAAATTTGCTAATCTTGTCAATGAAAAAATAATTAAAGTATTTGGCAATATCAGTTGGTTTTGTGATGAATGAGCCATCTGACTCATGATTTGCAGTATGTTTGCCAATCGTTTGTGCAGCAGGTTAATTTGCCATTCCTTTTGCCTCATTCCTCTCAAACATACAATTTTCCAATTTCTCAATTCCTCAATCAATCCATCGGGATTTAATTGTTTTTACAGTTATTTTCTTAATGGGTTCATGCTTATTAGTAACTGGAATAAGCAATTTCATAAATGTGTCAAGTGCAGCGTCTGGTTGCTCCTCATTACACACCACGGACCAGCAGTGTCTGGTTGATCCTCATTACACACC
Organism: Oncorhynchus clarkii lewisi; assembly: GCF_045791955.1. NCBI lineage: Eukaryota > Metazoa > Chordata > Actinopteri > Salmoniformes > Salmonidae > Oncorhynchus > Oncorhynchus clarkii. The sequence goes on along the minus strand of NC_092171.1, from coordinate 46,205,681 downwards.
ACAGACCAGCAGCGTCTGGTTGATCCTCATTACACACCACAGACCAACAAATATTATTTTGAGACAACTGATATGATGTGTTTTTCCTTGACTGGATGTTAGGTGTCCCACTTTTTTATTTAATTAACTAGGCAAGTCAGTTAAGAACAAATTCTTACTTACAATGACAGCCTACGCTAGGCCAATTGTGCACCTCCCCATGGGACTCCCAATCATGGCCAGATGTGATACAGCCTGGATTCGAAACAGGAACTGGAGTGATGCCTCTTGCACTGAGATGCAGTGCCTCAGACCGCTGCTCCACTCAGGACCCCTACTTATACGTATCACTACACCCGTAACAACTTCAGAATTACGAAATGTATATTAAATCAAATAAACCTTAAGTAGCAAATAAGCCATACATTTTTTTGTTGACCAAATTCGACACTCGTTGACCACCACACAAAAACTCCTTGCTTGGTGGGAAAAACAGCACCTGCTGGAGGGAGTTGGGCCTCTCTCTTCCTCTTCCTCTCTGAGTGAGTCCCAAACGGCACCACATCACGATATCTAAGGAAGTCTCGAGCTATTGCTCACCTGAGGTAGAGTATATCAAGATAAGCTGTAGACCACACTACCTACCGAGAGAGTTTTCATCTGTATTTTATTAGTATTCTTCGTAGTTGTTTACATACCACCTCAGTCTGATGTTGGCACTAAGACAGCATTGAATGAGCTGTATTCCGCCGTAAGCAAACAAGAAAACGCTCACCCAGAGGCGGCGCTCCGAGTAGCTGTGGACTTTAATGCTTAAAACTGTTTCACCTCATTTCTATCAGCATGTTAAATGTGCAACCAGAGGAAAAAGCACTCTGGACCACCTAGACTCCACACATAGAGACGCATACAAACCTCGCCCTCTCCCTCCATTTGGCAAATCTGACCATAATTATATCCTCCTGATTCCTGCTTACAAGCAACAACTAAAAGCCGTCTGGCGAACCATCAAAACAGGCAAAGCGTCAATACAGGACTAAGATCGAATCGTACTACACTCTCGTCGGATGTGGCAGGGCTTGCAAACCATTACAGACTACAAAGGGAAGCACAGCCGAGAACTGCCAAGTGACACAAGCCTACCAGACAAGTTAAACTACTTCTATGCTCGCTTCGAGGCAAATAACAGTGAAACATGCATGAGAGCACCAGCTGTTCAGAAAGACTGTGTGATCACGTTCTCCGCAGTCGATGTGAGTAATAGGTCAACATTCACAAGGCCGCAGGGCCAGACGGATTACCGGGACGTGTACTGCAAGCATGCGCTGACCAACTGGCAAGTGTCTTCACTGACATTTTCAACCTCTCCCTATCCGAGTCTGTAATACTAACATGTTTTAAGCAGACCACCATAGTCCCTGTGCCAAAGACCACTAAGGTAACCTGCCTAAATGACTACCGACCAGTAGCACCCACGTCTGTAGCCATGAAGTGCTTTGAAAGAATGGTCATGGCTCACATCAACACCATCATCCCAGAAACCCTAGACCCACTCCAATTTGCATACTGCCCCAGCAGATCCACAGATGATGCAATTTCTATTGCACTCCACACTGCCCTTTCCCACCTGGACAAAAGGAAAACCTACGTGAGAATGCTATTAATTTACTACAGCTCAGCATTCAGCATCATAGTGCCCTCAAAGCTCATCACTAAGCTAAGGACCCTGGGACTAAACACCTCCCTCTGCAACTGGATCCTGGACTTCCTTACGGGCCGCCCCCAGGTGGTTAGGGTATGTAACAACACATCTGCATGCTGATACTCAACACAGGGGCCCTTCAGGGTTGCGTGCCCATTCCCCTCCTGTACTCCCTGTTCACTCATGACTGCACGGCCAGGCACGACTCCAACACCATCATTAATTTTGCCAATGACACAACAGTGGTAGCCCCGATCACCAACAACAACGAGACAGCCTATAGGGAGGAGGTCAGAGACCTGACTGTGTGGTGCCACGAGAACAACCTCTCTCTCAACATGATCAAGACAAAGGAGATGATTGTGGACTACAGGAAAAAGAGGACTGAGCACACCCCCATTCTCATCGACTGGGCTGCGGTGGAGCAGGTTGAGAGCTTCAAGTTCCTTGGTGTCCACATCACCAACAAACTAACATGGTCCAAACACACCAAGACAGTCGTGAAGAGGGCACGACAAAACCTATTCCCCCTCAGGAGACTGAAAAGATTTGTCATGGGTCCTCAGATCCTCAAAAGGTTCTACAGCTGCACCATCGAGAGCATCACTGCCTGGTATGGCAACTGCTTGGCCTCCGACCGCAAGGCACTGCAGAGGGTAGTGCGTACGGCCCAGTACATCACTGGGGCCACGTTGTTTGCCTAATATACCAGGCGGTGTCAGAAGAAGGCCCCAAACATTGTCAATGACTAAAGCCATCATAGACTGTTCTCTCTGCTACCGCACGGCAAGCGGTACCGGAGCGCCAAGTCTGGGACCAAAAGGCTTCTTAACAGCTTCTACCCCCAAGCCATAAGACTCCTGAACATCTAATCAAATGGCTACCCAGACTATTTCCAGTGCCCCCCCCCCCATCTCCTCTTTACACCACTGCTACTCTCTGTTGTCATCTGTGCATAGTCACTTTAATAACTCACTACCAGACCCTATGGGACCCGGTCAAAAGTATCAAAGTATTCAAAGAGGCCAGCGAGGACCTCAAACAAAGCCGCTCTGCCACGCTGACAGACGAGACTCTTCAGCACCTTCAATCGGGTCACTGCAGTCTGGACAGACACGCAAAGACGAGGGCTCTGAATGAAAAGGACAGCAAAGCAATAGAAAATATGCGCAAATTTCTGTTAGGTTATTTCAGACATACTTTAGGATACGGAATAGCGTTGACTACATTTGAAACAAGCGATTCAATTGTAGATTTCACTTGGATTCTGTTATTGTCATATTTCATGTTCACCATCTCCAGTGTTCTGCAGAATGTTGTTCCATACTGGAAAACTGTAGATGCTGTCTGCCCCTGACAACACGTCACAGTTCCTGCTCGTGGAAACCACCGTCAGCCCGGCCAGGTAGAAACAGCTAGGCAGCTACATAAATCAGCCGTATGTCTGGGATGCAGTGGTGGAAGGGGGAGGGGTGGCTCAAACGAGGCCCAAACCAAGCTTGAGCAAACAGGCTCTTCGGGTGAGGCAGACAGACTATTCAGGTGTAAACCAACAGACTGACAGGTTCTCTTCAGGTGTGATTAACTCTGAAACTAATGTAATCCACACTGCATTAACTCATGTGTTTACTCTGTTTCCCACGGAGGCAGCTATGGTAACCACATCGTAGTTTTAATTAGCATATACATGTTCACCTCTCAGTGGTAAGACTTTGATGCAATCAGTATTATGAGGTTGCAGCGTTCAGCTAATCGCGAGACATCTTTAGAGCGTTTTAGTTTGTTGGGATTTGGTGCTTGGGGATTCCTTGTGGTATTATGTTAATGTGGTATATTAGTATAGGCCTATAGCAGGTAGTCTGTGGTATTATGTTAATGTGGTATATTAGTATAGGTAGCTTATACTATATGTATGACTGTATATGTGCATTATATATGTTCATTATAAATGTACACTATATATGTTGACTGTATATGTTCATTATAAATGTTCATTATATATGTTCACTAGACAGTGCATTCGGAAAGTATTCAGACCCCTTGACTTTTTCCACATTTTGTTACATTACAGCCTTATTTTATAATGTATTAAAAACCCTTTACTATGAGACTCAAAATGTAGCTCAGGTGCATCCTGTTTCCATTGAGTCCACCTGTGGTAAATTCAATTGATTGGAGATGATTTGGAAAGGCCCACACCAATCCATACAAGGTCCCACAGTTGACAGTGCATGTCAGAGCATAAACCAAGCCATGAAGTCAAAGGAATTCTCCATAGAGACAGGATTGTGTCGAGGCCCAGATCTGGGGAAGGGTACCAAAACATTTCTACAGCATTGAAGGTCCCCAAGAACACAGCGGTCCTTTATTCTTTATTCTTAAATAGAAGAAGTTGGAACCACCAAGACTCTTCCTAGAGCTGGCAGCCCGGCCAAACTGAGAAATGGTGGGAGAATGGCCTTGGTCAGGGAGGTGACCAAGAACCCAATGGTCACTGTGACGAAGCTCCTGAGTTTCTGTGTGCTTTGAGAGACGATTAATGCGACGCGGTGATGATGTAGTTTTGTGACATGGTGCCATTGGTCTAGGTGTCAGGGTCAGCTATTGGTCTAGGTGTCAGGATCAGCTATTGGTCTAGGTGTCAGGATCAGCTATTGGTCTAGGTGTCAGGATCAGCTATTGGTCTAGGTGTCAGGATCAGCTATTGGTCTAGATGTCAGGATCAGCTATTGGTCTAGGTGTCAGGATCAGCTATTGGTCTAGGTGTCAGGATCAGCTATTGGTCTAGGTGTCAGGATCAGCTATTGGTCTAGATGTCAGGATCAGCTATTGGTCTAGGTGTCAGGATCAGCTATTGGTCTAGGTGTCAGGATCAGCTATTGGTCTAGGTGTCAGGATCAGCTATTGGTCTAGGTGTCAGGATCAGCTATTGGTCTAGGTGTCAGGGTCAGCTATTGGTCTAGGTGTCAGGATCAGCTATTGGTCTAGGTGTCAGGATCAGCTATTGGTCTAGGTGTCAGGATCAGCTATTGGTCTAGGAGTCAGGACTAGGTCTCAGGATAGGCTATTGGTCTAGGTGTCAGGATCAGCTATTGGTCTAGGTGTCAGAATCAGCTATTGGTCTAGGAGTCAGGACTAGGTGTCAGGATCAGCTATTGGTCTAGGTGTCAGGGTCAGCTATTGGTCTAGGTGTCAGGATCAGCTATTGGTCTAGGTGTCAGGATCAGCTATTGGTCTAGGTGTCAGGATCAGCTATTGGTCTAGGTGTCAGAATCAGCTATTGGTCTAGGTGTCAGGATCAACTATTGGTCTAGGTCTCAGGATAGGCTATTGGACTAGGTTTTAGAATCAGCCATTGGTTTAAGTGTCAGAATCAGCTATTTGTCTAGGTGTCAGGATCAGCTATTGGTTTAGGTGTCAGGGTCAGCTATTGGTCTAGGTGTCAGGGTCAGCTATTGGTCTAGGTGTCAGGGTCAGCTATTGGTCTAGGTGTGTCTGATGTTTCTCACTAGGTATTCCAGAGATGTGTAACAGACATTCTTAGGTAGAGGTGGCAACAAGGTGGAATAGGTGTGTGTGATTGTGTTTGCTATAGTGTCATAATCAAAGCCCAGCAGTTGGCCTTGGTGTCTCAGGTGTGTTTCAGGTGTTCTCTGATGTCCCCCGGTGACGCCCCCTCTGCTCCTCCACTGGTGAGAGTTCCTCAATGTAGCGTGAAAATGGGACGTAGGTCACTGACTGTGAGTGCAGTGCCTCAGCCCTCTCTCGCTCTCTCCTCTTCCCCTCCACCACCTCCTAGTCATCCTATCATCAAAGAGGTGTACCCCTCTCACCCCTCCCACCCTCTCACCCTCTCTCGGCCCTCTCACTCTCTCTCGGCCCTCTCACCCTCTCACCCTCTCTTGGCCCTCTCACCCTCTCTCGGCCCTCTCACCCCTCTCACCCTCTCTCGGCCCTCACTTCAAAACATTATGAACGGGGCCATCAGGTCCCTCTTCATCTATACATTAAACTGTTATCACTGAAAACAATAATGAGTCGTTAGGACATCCCCGGGACGTCACGAAATGGTCGCCTAAAGTCGTCAGGATGTTGTGTCATGGTCCCCTGGAGGTTAATGTCTAGTTCCCGGTTTGTCCCGGTGACGTCTCCTGATGGTGGCAAAAGAAACAAACGTGTCACCCAGGGCACCCTAGTTTCATTAAACATCACCCTCGTTAACGTAGCAGAGCCCTGATTGGTTAACTACTGATCCAGTCACAGCTGACAACGCTAGGGACAACCACACAAACAGTGCTTTTAGCATATCATGTTTCAACTTATATACTTGACAGACATGATTACATTGTGTATATTATTATTGTAATTATTCGCCTACCTCCTCATGCCTTTTGCACACAATGTATAGAGACAATTTTTTCTTTTTTTCTACTGTAACTCTGTGTTGTCTGTTCACACTGCTTTGCTTTATCTTGGCCAGGTCGCAGTTGTAAATGAGAACTTGTTCTCAACTGGCCTACCTGGTTAAATAAAGGTGATCTGGTCTACCTGGTTAAATAAAGGTGATCTGGTCTACCTGGTTAAATAAAGGTGATCTGGTCTACCTGGTTAAATAAAGGTGATCTGGTCTACTTGGTTAAATAAAGGTGATCTGGTCTACCTGGTTAAATAAAGGTGATCTGGTTACCTGGTTAAATAAAGGTGATCTGGTCTACCTGGTTAAATAAAGGTGATCTGGTCTACCTGGTTAAATAAAGGGGATCTGGTTACCTGGTTAAATAAAGGTGATCTGGTCTACCTGGTTAAATAAAGGTGATCTGGTCTACCTGGTTAAATAAAGGTGATCTGGTTACCTGGTTAAATAAAGGTGATCTGGTCTACCTGGTTAAATAAAGGTGATCTGGTCTACCTGGTTAAATAAAGGGGATCTGGTTACCTGGTTAAATAAAGGGGATCTGGTCTACCTGGTTAAATAAAGGTGATCTGGTCTACCTGGTTAAATAAAGGGGATCTGGTCTACCTGGTTAAATAAAGGTGATCTGGTCTACCTACCTAAATAAAGGTGATCTGGTCTACCTGGTTAAATAAAGGTGATCTGGTCTACCTGGTTAAATAAAGGTGATCTGGTTACATGGTTAAATAAAGGTGATCTGGTCTACCTGGTTAAATAAAGGTGATCTGGTCTACCTGGTTAAATAAAGGGGATCTGGTTACCTGGTTAAATAAAGGTGATCTGGTCTACCTGGTTAAATAAAGGTGATCTGGCCTACCTGGTTAAATAAAGGTGATCTGGTCTACCTGGTTAAATAAAGGGGATCTGGTTACCTGGTTAAATAAAGGTGATCTGGTCTACCTGGTTAAATAAAGGTGATCTGGCCTACCCGGTTAAATAAAGGTGATCTGGCCTACCCGGTTAAATAAAGGTGATCTGGTCTACCTGGTTAAATAAATGTGATCTGGTCTACCTGGTTAAATAAAGGTGATCTGGTCTACCTGGTTAAATAAAGGTGATCTGGTCTACCTGGTTAAATAAAGGTGATCTGGTCTACCTGGTTAAATAAAGGGGATCTGGTCTACCTGGTTAAATAAAGGTGATCTGGTCTACCTGGTTAAATAAAGGTGATCTGGTCTACCTGGTTAAATAAAGGTGATCTGGTCTACCTGGTTAAATAAAGGGGATCTGGTCTACCTGGTTAAATAAAGGTGATCTGGTCTACCTGGTTAAATAAAGGTGATCTGGTCTACCTGGTTAAATAAAGGTGATCTGGTCTACCTGGTTAAATAAAGGGGATCTGGTCTACCTGGTTAAATAAAGGTGATCTGGTCTACCTACCTAAATAAAGGTGATCTGGTCTACCTGGTTAAATAAAGGTGATCTGGTCTACCTGGTTAAATAAAGGTGATCTGGTTACCTGGTTAAATAAAGGTGATCTGGTCTACCTGGTTAAATAAAGGTGATCTGGTCTACCTGGTTAAATAAAGGTGATCTGGCCTACCTGGTAAAATAAAGGTGATCTGGTCTACCTGGTTAAATAAAGGTGATCTGGTCTACCTGGTTAAATAAAGGTGATCTGGCCTACCTGGTTAAATAAAGGTGATCTGGTCTACCTGGTTAAATAAAGGGGATCTGGTCTACCTGGTTAAATAAAGGTGATCTGGTCTACCTGGTTAAATAAAGGTGATCTGGCCTACCTGGTTAAATAAAGGTGATCTGGTCTACCTGGTTAAATAAAGGTGATCTGGCCTACCCGGTTAAATAAAGGTGATCTGGCCTACCCGGTTAAATAAAGGTGATCTGGTCTACCTGGTTAAATAAATGTGATCTGGTCTACCTGGTTAAATAAAGGTGATCTGGTCTACCTGGTTAAATAAAGGTGATCTGGTCTACCTGGTTAAATAAAGGTGATCTGGTCTACCTGGTTAAATAAAGGGGATCTGGTCTACCTGGTTAAATAAAGGTGATCTGGTCTACCTACCTAAATAAAGGTGATCTGGTCTACCTGGTTAAATAAAGGTGATCTGGTCTACCTGGTTAAATAAAGGTGATCTGGTTACCTGGTTAAATAAAGGTGATCTGGTCTACCTGGTTAAATAAAGGTGATCTGGTCTACCTGGTTAAATAAAGGGGATCTGGTTACCTGGTTAAATAAAGGTGATCTGGTCTACCTGGTTAAATAAAGGTGATCTGGCCTACCTGGTTAAATAAAGGTGATCTGGTCTACCTGGTTAAATAAATGGGATCTGGTTACCTGGTTAAATAAAGGTGATCTGGTCTACCTGGTTAAATAAAGGTGATCTGGCCTACCCGGTTAAATAAAGGTGATCTGGCCTACCCGGTTAAATAAAGGTGATCTGGTCTACCTGGTTAAATAAATGTGATCTGGTCTACCTGGTTAAATAAAGGTGATCTGGTCTACCTGGTTAAATAAAGGTGATCTGGTCTACCTGGTTAAATAAAGGTGATCTGGTCTACCTGGTTAAATAAAGGGGATCTGGTCTACCTGGTTAAATAAAGGTGATCTGGTCTACCTGGTTAAATAAAGGTGATCTGGTCTACCTGGTTAAATAAAGGTGATCTGGTCTACCTGGTTAAATAAAGGGGATCTGGTCTACCTGGTTAAATAAAGGTGATCTGGTCTACCTGGTTAAATAAAGGTGATCTGGTCTACCTGGTTAAATAAAGGTGATCTGGTCTACCTGGTTAAATAAAGGTGATCTGGCCTACCTGGTTAAATAAAGGTGATCTGGTCTACCTGGTTAAATAAAGGTGATCTGGTCTACCTGGTTAAATAAAGGTGATCTGGCCTACCTGGTTAAATAAAGGTGATCTGGTCTACCTGGTTAAATAAAGGGGATCTGGTCTACCTGGTTAAATAAAGGTGATCTGGTCTACCTGGTTAAATAAAGGGGATCTGGTCTACCTGGTTAAATAAAGGTGATCTGGTCTACCTACCTAAATAAAGGTGATCTGGTCTACCTGGTTAAATAAAGGTGATCTGGTCTACCTGGTTAAATAAAGGTGATCTGGTTACCTGGTTAAATAAAGGTGATCTGGTCTACCTGGTTAAATAAAGGTGATCTGGTCTACCTGGTTAAATAAAGGGGATCTGGTTACCTGGTTAAATAAAGGTGATCTGGTCTACCTGGTTAAATAAAGGTGATCTGGCCTACCTGGTTAAATAAAGGTGATCTGGTCTACCTGGTTAAATAAAGGGGATCTGGTTACCTGGTTAAATAAAGGTGATCTGGTCTACCTGGTTAAATAAAGGTGATCTGGCCTACCCGGTTAAATAAAGGTGATCTGGCCTACCCGGTTAAATAAAGGTGATCTGGTCTACCTGGTTAAATAAATGTGATCTGGTCTACCTGGTTAAATAAAGGTGATCTGGTCTACCTGGTTAAATAAAGGTGATCTGGTCTACCTGGTTAAATAAAGGTGATCTGGTCTACCTGGTTAAATAAAGGGGATCTGGTCTACCTGGTTAAATAAAGGTGATCTGGTCTACCTGGTTAAATAAAGGTGATCTGGTCTACCTGGTTAAATAAAGGTGATCTGGTCTACCTGGTTAAATAAAGGGGATCTGGTCTACCTGGTTAAATAAAGGTGATCTGGTCTACCTGGTTAAATAAAGGTGATCTGGTCTACCTGGTTAAATAAAGGTGATCTGGTCTACCTGGTTAAATAAAGGTGATCTGGCCTACCTGGTTAAATAAAGGTGATCTGGTCTACCTGGTTAAATAAAGGTGATCTGGTCTACCTGGTTAAATAAAGGTGATCTGGTCTACCTGGTTAAATAAAGGGGATCTGGTCTACCTGGTTAAATAAAGGTGATCTGGTCTACCTACCTAAATAAAGGTGATCTGGTCTACCTGGTTAAATAAAGGTGATCTGGTCTACCTGGTTAAATAAAGGTGATCTGGTTACCTGGTTAAATAAAGGTGATCTGGTCTACCTGGTTAAATAAAGGTGATCTGGTCTACCTGGTTAAATAAAGGGGATCTGGTTACCTGGTTAAATAAAGGTGATCTGGTCTACCTGGTTAAATAAAGGTGATCTGGCCTACCTGGTTAAATAAAGGTGATCTGGTCTACCTGGTTAAATAAAGGGGATCTGGTTACCTGGTTAAATAAAGGTGATCTGGTCTACCTGGTTAAATAAAGGTGATCTGGCCTACCCGGTTAAATAAAGGTGATCTGGCCTACCCGGTTAAATAAAGGTGATCTGGTCTACCTGGTTAAATAAATGTGATCTGGTCTACCTGGTTAAATAAAGGTGATCTGGTCTACCTGGTTAAATAAAGGTGATCTGGTCTACCTGGTTAAATAAAGGTGATCTGGTCTACCTGGTTAAATAAAGGGGATCTGGTCTACCTGGTTAAATAAAGGTGATCTGGTCTACCTGGTTAAATAAAGGTGATCTGGTCTACCTGGTTAAATAAAGGTGATCTGGTCTACCTGGTTAAATAAAGGGGATCTGGTCTACCTGGTTAAATAAAGGTGATCTGGTCTACCTGGTTAAATAAAGGTGATCTGGTCTACCTGGTTAAATAAAGGTGATCTGGTCTACCTGGTTAAATAAAGGTGATCTGGCCTACCTGGTTAAATAAAGGTGATCTGGTCTACCTGGTTAAATAAAGGTGATCTGGTCTACCTGGTTAAATAAAGGTGATCTGGCCTACCTGGTTAAATAAAGGTGATCTGGTCTACCTGGTTAAATAAAGGGGATCTGGTCTACCTGGTTAAATAAAGGTGATCTGGTCTACCTGGTTAAATAAAGGGGATCTGGTCTACCTGGTTAAATAAAGGTGATCTGGTCTACCTACCTAAATAAAGGTGATCTGGTCTACCTGGTTAAATAAAGGTGATCTGGTCTACCTGGTTAAATAAAGGTGATCTGGTTACCTGGTTAAATAAAGGTGATCTGGTCTACCTGGTTAAATAAAGGTGATCTGGTCTACCTGGTTAAATAAAGGGGATCTGGTTACCTGGTTAAATAAAGGTGATCTGGTCTACCTGGTTAAATAAAGGTGATCTGGCCTACCTGGTTAAATAAAGGTGATCTGGTCTACCTGGTTAAATAAAGGGGATCTGGTTACCTGGTTAAATAAAGGTGATCTGGTCTACCTGGTTAAATAAAGGTGATCTGGCCTACCCGGTTAAATAAAGGTGATCTGGCCTACCCGGTTAAATAAAGGTGATCTGGTCTACCTGGTTAAATAAATGTGATCTGGTCTACCTGGTTAAATAAAGGTGATCTGGTCTACCTGGTTAAATAAAGGTGATCTGGTCTACCTGGTTAAATAAAGGTGATCTGGTCTACCTGGTTAAATAAAGGGGATCTGGTCTACCTGGTTAAATAAAGGTGATCTGGTCTACCTGGTTAAATAAAGGTGATCTGGTCTACCTGGTTAAATAAAGGTGATCTGGTCTACCTGGTTAAATAAAGGGGATCTGGTCTACCTGGTTAAATAAAGGTGATCTGGTCTACCTGGTTAAATAAAGGTGATCTGGTCTACCTGGTTAAATAAAGGTGATCTGGTCTACCTGGTTAAATAAAGTTGATCTGGTCTACCTGGTTAAATAAAGGTGATCTGGCCTACCTGGTTAAATAAAGGTGATCTGGTCTACCTGGTTAAATAAAGGTGATCTGGCCTACCCGGTTAAATAAAGGTGATCTGGCCTACCCGGTTAAATAAAGGTGATCTGGTCTACCTGGTTAAATAAATGTGATCTGGTCTACCTGGTTAAATAAAGGTGATCTGGTCTACCTGGTTAAATAAAGGTGATCTGGTCTACCTGGTTAAATAAAGGTGATCTGGTCTACCTGGTTAAATAAAGGGGATCTGGTCTACCTGGTTAAATAAAGGTGATCTGGTCTACCTACCTAAATAAAGGTGATCTGGTCTACCTGGTTAAATAAAGGTGATCTGGTCTACCTGGTTAAATAAAGGTGATCTGGTCTACCTGGTTAAATAAAGGTGATCTGGTCTACCTGGTTAAATAAAGGTGAAATAAAAAATAAAATAAAAACATGTCCTCGCCTGGGATTTGAACTGACAACCTCACCATTTCAATCGTCCTGCTATCTCCCTAATCGTCCTGCTATCTCCCTAATCGTCCTGCTATCTCCCTAATCGTCCTGCTATCTCCCTAATCGTCCTGCTATCTCCCTAATCGTCCTGCTATCTCCCTAATCGTCCTGCTATCTCCCTAATCGTCCTGCTATCTCCCTAATCGTCCTGCTATCTCCCTAATCGTCCTGCTATCTCCCTAATCGTCCTGCTATCTCCCTAATCGTCCTGCTATCTTCCTAATCGTCCTGCTATCTCCCTAATCGTCCTGCTATCTCCCTAATCGTCCTGCTATCTCCCCAATCGTCCTGCTATCTCCCCAATCGTCCTGCTATCTCCCTAATCGTCCTGCTATCTCCCCAATCGTCCTGCTATCTCCCTAATCGTCCTGCTATCTCCCTAATCGTCCTGCTATCTCCCTAATCTTCCTGCTATCTCCCTAATCGTCCTGCTATCTCCCTAATCGTCCTGCTATCTCCCTAATCGTCCTGCTATCTCCCTAATCGTCCTGCTATCTCCCTAATCGTCCTGCTATCTTCCTAATCGTCCTGCTATCTCCCTAATCGTCCTGCTATCTCCCTAATCGTCCTGCTATCTCCCTAATCGTCCTGCTATCTCCCTAATCGTCCTGCTATCTCCCTAATCGTCCTGCTATCTCCCTAATCGTCCTGCTATCTCCCTAATCGTCCTGCTATCTCCCTAATCGTCCTGCTATCTCCCTAATCGTCCTGCTATCTCCCTAATCGTCCTGCTATCTCCCTAATCGTCCTGCTATCTCCCTAATCGTCCTGCTATCTTCCTAATCGTCCTGCTATCTCCCTAATCGTCCTGCTATCTCCCCAATCGTCCTGCTATCTCCCTAATTGTCCTGCTATCTTCCTAATCTTCCTGCTATCTTCCTAATCGTCCTGCTATCTCCCTAATCGTCCTGCTATCTCCCTAATCGTCCTGCTATCTCCCTAATCGTCCTGCTATCTCCCTAATCGTCCTGCTATCTCCCTAATCGTCCTGCTATCTTCCTAATCGTCCTGCTATCTCCCTAATCGTCCTGCTATCTCCCTAATCGTCCTGCTATCTTCCTAATCGTCCTGCTATCTCCCTAATCGTCCTGCTATCTCCCTAATCGTCCTGCTATCTCCCTAATCGTCCTGCTATCTTCCTAATCGTCCTGCTATCTCCCTAATCGTCCTGCTATCTCCCTAATCGTCCTGCTATCTCCCTAATCGTCCTGCTATCTTCCTAATCGTCCTGCTATCTCCCTAATCGTCCTGCTATCTCCCTAATCGTCCTGCTATCTTCCTAATCGTCCTGCTATCTTCCTAATCTTCCTGCTACACCACCATCAACAAACTAATCAAATAAAATGTTATTTGTCACATGCGCCGAATAAACCTCACAGTGACATGCTTTCGTAAAAGACCTTAACCAACAACGCAGTTTAAAGAAAAAGTCATTGTTAAGTAAAGAAAATATATAAGTTAAAAATAACAAATAATTAAAGAGCAGCAGTAACATAACAGTAGCGAGGCTTTATACAGGGGGTACTAGTACAGAGTCAGTGTGGAGGCTATATACAGGGGGTACCAGTACAGAGTCAGTGTGGAGGCTATATACAGGGGGTACCAGTACAGAGTCAATGTGGAGGCTATATACAGGGGGTACCGGTACAGAGTCAGTGTGGAGGCTATATACAGGAGGTACCAGTACAGAGTCAATGTGGAGGCTATATACAGGGGGTACCGGTACAGAGTCAATGTGGAGACTATATACAGGGGGTACCAGTACAGAGTCAATGTGGAGGCTATATACAGGGGGTACCAGTACAGAGTCAGTGTGGAGGCTATATACAGGGGGTACCGGTACAGAGTCAATGTGGAGACTATATACAGGGGGTACCGGTACAGAGTCAATGTGGAGGCTATATACAGGGGGTACCAGTACAGAGTCAATGTGGAGGCTATATACAGGGGGTACCGGTACAGAGTCAATGTGGAGGCTATATACAGGGGGTACCAGTACAGAGTCAATGTGGAGGCTATATACAGGGGGTACCGGTACAGAGTCAATGTGGAGGCTATATACAGGGGGTACCGGTACAGAGTCAATGTGGAGACTATATACAGGGGGTACCGGTACAGAGTCAATGTGGAGGCTATATACAGGGGGTACCAGTACAGAGTCAATGTGGAGGCTATATACAGGGGGTACCGGTACAGAGTCAATGTGGAGGCTATATACAGGGGGTACCAGTACAGAGTCAATGTGGAGGCTATATACAAGGGGTACAGGGGGTACCAGTACAGAGTCAATGTGGAGGCTATATACAGGTGGTACCAGTACAGAGTCAGTGTGGAGGTATATTTACAGGTGGTACCAGTACAGAGTCAATGTGGAGACTATATACAGGTGGTACCGGTACAGAGTCAATGTGGAGGCTATATACAGGGATTACCAGTACAGGGTCAATGTGGAGGCTATATACAGGGGGTACCAGTACAGAGTCAATGTGGAGGCTATATACAGGTGGTACCAGTACAGGGTCAATGTGGAGGCTATATACAGGGGGTACCGGTACAGAGTCAATGTGGAGGTTATATACAGGGGGTACTGGTACAGAGTCAATGTGGAGGCTATATACAGGTGGTACCAGTACAGGGTCAATGTGGAGGCTATATACAGGGGGTACCGGTACAGAGTCAATGTGGAGACTATATACAGGGGGTACCGGTACAGAGTCAATGTGGAGGCTATATACAGGGGGTACCAGTACAGGGTCAATGTGGAGGCTATATACAGGGGGTACCAGTACAGAGTCAATGTGGAGGCTATATACAGGTGGTGCCAGTACAGGGTCAATGTGGAGGCTATATACAGGGGGTACCGGTACAGAGTCAGTGTGGAGGTATATTTACAGGTGGTACCAGTACAGAGTCAATGTGGAGACTATATACAGGTGGTACCGGTACAGAGTCAATGTGGAGGCTATATACAGGGGGTACCAGTACAGGGTCAATGTGGAGGCTATATACAGGGGGTACCAGTACAGAGTCAATGTGGAGGCTATATACAGGTGGTACCAGTACAGGGTCAATGTGGAGGCTATATACAGGGGGTACCAGTACAGAGTCAATGTGGAGGCTATATACAGGTGGTACCAGTACAGGGTCAATGTGGAGACTATATACAGGGGGTACCGGTACAGAGTCAATGTGGAGGTTATATACAGGGGGTACTGGTACAGAGTCAATGTGGAGGCTATATACAGGTGGTACCAGTACAGGGTCAATGTGGAGGCTATATACAGGGGGTACCGGTACAGAGTCAATGTGGAGGCTATATACAGGGGGTACCGGTACAGAGTCAATGTGGAGGGGGGGGTGCAAATAGTCTGGGTAGCCATTTGATTAGCTGTTCAGGAGTCTTATGGCTTGGGGGTATAGAAGCTGAAGAAGATGTTCAATGACTGATTTCACCTGTAAGCCTATTCCTACATCTTCACTTCAAAGTAAATCTGAGCTCTGTTAAAAATACACTGAATAAAAACTCTTCTTTATCAGGAGTAACATTAAAATAGAATAATATGCCCCGTCAACTGTTCTGAAAATCCAAACTCAAATAGCTGGAATAAGTAGATGAAGTCAATGAGAGAATGGTCAGATTAACTGATAAATCAAATCAAATTTATTTATATAGCCCTAATTTATTTATATATTCCAGAGACTGACTTCAAAGGGGTAACGTTATCCCTAACAGTCTGTGTTCAACATCCCTCCTCTATCATCATGTTTCTCTCTGTCTCTAATATCAAAGAACAAGTAGTATTAATACGATGCTCCAGTTCTTGAAGTTAATAACAACGTCTGAAAAATACTTTCCACAGCAGGTTCAGACTCAGACCTGTCCTCTCTGGGAGACTGCACAACTCCGGCTCTCTGGGAATAAAACAGTCACAGAGCCGAGACAGAAACCGAGGACTACGGTACAGATAGAAGCCGGGACAAAAGCCTTATCGCAGACGAGAGTTCGGGCCTGTCTGGGAATGTTGGAATCCCCCTGAAAGACAAGCATGGCTTCTACAGGAACAAATTCATATGCTACAGGAACAACTCGATTTAGCCAAAACTAAATACGATGATGTTCACGCCAAACTAGATCAATCTGAAGAGTTAACTACAAACAGGAGCCCTCAACTTGATAACATGCATGCAGTTTTGTTGAACGTTACTCAAAGTAACACGGTTCTACTCAAAACGCTGTAAACCGGCCTCCCGGGTGGCGCAGTTGTTAAGGGCGCTGTACTGCAGCGCCAGCTGTGCCACCAGAGACTCTGGGTTCGTGCCCAGGCTCCGTCGTAACCAGCCGCGACCGGGAGGTCAGTGGGGCGACGCACAATTGGCCTAGCGTCGTCCGGGTTAGGGAGGGTTTGGCCGGAAGGGAAAAACTTGCCTCATCGCGCACCAGCGACTCCTGTGCGGGCCGGGCGCAGTGCGCGCTAACCAAGGTTGCACAGTGTTTCCTCTGACACATTGGTGCGGCTGGCTTCCGGGTTGGATGCGCGCTGTGTTAGGAAGCAGTGCGGCTTGGTTGGGTTGTGTATCGGAGGACGCATGATTTTCAACCTTCGTCTCTCCCGAGCCCGTACGGGAGTTGTAGCGATGAGACAATTGCTAAACAATTGGATACCACGAAATTGGGGAGAAAAATAGGTACAATTCAAAACAAAAAAACAAAAAAAACCGCTGCAGACCAAAGACGATTAATAGTTAATGAACACAATGAAAAAGTTGGTTGACAAATCAGCAGAACTCATTGAAGTCGCTGACCAAATGAAGGATGAGAGAACTCAGGTAAATGAAGATGGAAATGTTGATTTCTAAGCAAGCGGAGGAAATCTCATCACTAAATCTCTCGCACTATCTGCAAACCATGACAGATACGTTTGAGACCGAAAGGAGCAAGTGTGACACTCACGTGTCCAAAATCAGTACTCTAAGCGCTCAAGTGGACTCTGCAATGCAGCAGAATACCACCCTTAGGTACCATCTGGAGGAAGTCCGCTCTACAGCGTGACTACCAATCCAAGCAACCGGAGCCCTGTACTCACAGGAGTACAGGGCTCCGGTTGGTTTCAGACCTTGACTCCATTAAGTGTCCCTCAGTCTTCTCCTATTGGCCATTCGGCACTGAGTAATATTGCGCCTCTTGGCCAACAACAACAAGGCTTCTCCTCTTGGCCTTTCGGCCCCAATCACAGGATGAAGCCAACCCCCTCCACCCCCTTGGCGCTGAATACCTTGACAAACTCAAGGATTTCCCCACCTTTGACCCCGTTCCAGGTCAGCCAAACGATACTGAGACGTTCCTAGCTGACATAGAGGACGCGTTGGATGGCTACCTGAATGCTACAGGTTCTGACAGGGTTTCCCTGTTGAAGCGAACATCGAATAGACACGTGACAAACTTCATTAGTCTACAACAGCAACGGGCTAAATAACAATGCTAAACTTGCCACAGCTTTGAAATTAGAATTCAGTGGTTCTGCGTCTCGCAAACACAATAGCTCACTGGCTAACACCGTCAAACAAGCTCGGAACGAACACCCACAAGCTTACTTGTTCAGCTTACTTTGGTCTACTCACTGAAACAGGCATAGAAGACCTGTTACCTTTTAAACAAATGTTCCTGTCGAACATGTATCCTACCATCATTACCTACTTGGGCCCTGCAGCCCACGTTGGCTTGTCTATCTTACAACTCAGAGAGCTTGCAAGCACAGCTTTTGAGGCATCAAAAGTTCACAACGCTAAGAGCCCTGACCAATCGGTTTTGAAGTTTGACCAGGACCACTCACTCCAGTCAGAGGGTGCATTATCAGGTATTGGAACGCTAAGAGCCCTGACCACTCGGTTTTGAAGTTTGACCAGGACCACTCACTCCAGTCAGAGGGTGCATTATCAGGTATTGGAACGCTAAGAGCCCTGACCACTCGGTTTTGAAGTTTGACCAGGACCACTCACTCCAGTCAGAGGGTGCATTATCAGGTATTGGAACGCTAAGAGCCCTGACCACTCGGTTTTGAAGTTTGACCAGGACCACTCACTCCAGTTAGAGGGTGCAGTATTGGAGCGTTGAGAGATGACGCACAACAACAGTTTCTACCACGAAACCATGATTCCAATAACCTCCGCGGTCGAAATAACTGTAAAGTACGTCTCCATCAAGATGACTACCGCTACAATCGACCTGTTCACTACGTTCCTGCACCCAACCCCCAAAAAGTGTCAGAGCACAAGGGTAACAAAGAGTTGAAGGACGATCAAAACGTAGACCAATTTTCTCCAGAATTTCCACTACGTGAAGACCTAAAGCGAGAAACATTTGAGAAAAGGGTAAAAGATAAGTCACCAGGACTAGATGGGGAATTACCAGACATCAGGTCCGCAGGAATTAACACCCATAGCAAGGACTAGACATGGAATTACCGGACACCAGGTCCACAGGAATTAACACCGATAGCAAGGACTAGATGGGGCATTACCGGACACCAGGTCCACAGGAATTAACACCCATAGCAAGGACGTTAAAATTCTAATCTCTCCTGCTCTCATTCAAGACCCTATCCAGGGCCCGCTTGATCAAAAAACAAGCCCCTGGGCTTTGTCTATAGACTCTGATACAAAGGTTGCGAAGAAAAAGGTCAAACGCTTCGTTAAAGCCAAGCCCACTCAAAATCGGAAAAGTCGATCTGCTTCCACCTTGAACAGAATTGACACATCACGTTGTTGCGAAGAACCACTCCACTTTGTGGGGAATATGTCCACTAAACACGAATCGAAACGACCATACCTGGAAACAGTCCTGGAGGACTGCTTAACTTGTCATGCGCTAATTGATTCAGGTGCGACAATATCACTCATCTCTCAAACACTGTTTGATGATCTCAAAAAGGGCTTTGAAGCCAACTAAACGTTAGTTAAAAGTGGAACGATGCGACACTACACTTCGAGGGGTCACTCAGACTACCTCGCCTCTCACATTGAGAGTCATGCTGAAACTACACTTCAAGGACGTGTCGCTCGTTCACCCTGTGTATGTTACCAGCCTCGAAACTGTAACCCTGCTACTTGGAGCAGACTTGATGGATCGGTTACTCCCATTGATGGATTGGAAAACCAACCAGGTATGGTCACAGGCCACCGTGCCTTCTCCACTGACCACACTGTCTTCCCCTAACGCTAGCTGCAACGCAGTCATTCACGAGGGGTATCTGTCGAAAGCACCCCTTGGGAAAAAGACGTTTGGAAACCTCTTGGGGCAGAATCTGATCCCAGGAGATATTACGATACCTCGACACATTCCATCAGCCAATCTGATTGACCATTATTTTCTTGATTTAGATTTTATCTCTATGAATAAGCAACTTCCCTCCTTCTTGCAGTCATGCAATACAGTAGTTGAGATGAACTCCTCTTGGCCTTCAGACACTTCCGCAAGCACTGTGGCCGTCTCAGCAAGAAAAACATTGATGAGCAGAGTATACTCTGCTTCCGATGATACACCTTCCTCTTTGTTGGGGACTGTCACCCCTTACAATGACACTAATGGCGTCAGTCCAGCAACTGACCCGATGACTCCCACTGGTGAAACACTTTGTGATATCACAGACGATATCCTCGTCTCAGTTCACAGGTACTGAAGAGGTTGCCACGCGCGGACGCGGTGGTGACTGACATGCTGCTACAGCCACTGAGCGCTTTGAAGCACAAACACCAGGAGATTTGGTTGAAAGGTTACAGCCATTCCCACAACAACGCGGCCGCTGACAACTCGTACATAGGGTCCGACCTTTTCGTTTGCGCCTCAGATACCAACACCACCCTCTGGTGGGGGGGGTCCCGAGACACAAAGGAAGGGAATAGTAGCCCAGACCCATGATGAGCCTCATCGAGGCCGGTGGGGGGGTCGAGACTACGGACAACACCGTACGAGGCCGACAGAGCATAAATCAAATCTAGTTTTAAACTCCCCTGTGAGATCAGTGAGGAGCAGACAGGCCCCTAGACGGGGATTATCTTAGAACACATCTAACATAGTACTGAGGTGGACCACACTGGTCGTAAAGGAAGTGCAGTGGACTTGTCCACCTTCAAAACAATTGGCAACAATTGATAAAATACCTGAAAAGTTATTTTAGGAAATGATAACTTTGTAATTTGAATATTTTCCTTGGTGCCCCGACTTCCTAGTTAATTACGGTTACATGATTAATCAGTTTAATTGCGTAATACTAATTACAGAGAATCTTTGATAAAAACTAAGTCTTCAATTTATTGATAGTAAAGACACAACACTGGCACACACACACAGACCCGCACGCTGGCACACACACACACAGACCCGCACACTGGCACACACACACAGACCCGCACACTGGCACACACACACAGACCCGCACACTGGCACACACACACAGACCCGCACACTGGCACACACACACACACACAAAGACACACACAAAGACAGACACTGGCACACACACAGACACGCACGCATGCTGGCACACACACACACACTGGCACACACACACAGACCCGCACACTGGCACACACACACACACACAAAGACACACACAAAGACACGCACACTGGCACACATACAGACACGCCGTATATCATATATTAAAATGGTTGTGATGTTCTCCCTGTTGTCAGGTCACCAGACTGTGCTGGGATGTTCTCCCTGTTGTCAGGTCACCAGACTGTGTTGGGATGTTCTCCCTGTTGTCAGGTCCCCAGACTGTGTTGGGATGTACTCCCTGCTGTCAGGTCCCCAGACTGTGTTGTGATTTTATCAGGAGTTTTCTTGTGCTGTGCGGTGGATCAGTAGAGCAGAGTGGCGTTGGGGAGAGGACCAATCAATCAAATGTATTTATAAAGCCCTTTTTACATCAGCTGATATCTCAAAGTGCTGTACAGAAACCCAGCCTAAAACCCCAAATAGCAAACAATGCAGGTGTAGAAGCACGGTGGCTAGGAAAAACTCCCTAGAAAGGCCAAAACCTAGGAAGAAACCTAGAGAGGAACCAGGCCAAGATGTTCAAACTTTCATAGATGACCAGCAGGGTCAGGAGACACTGTGTCCCCGTTCAACGATACCCCCGGACAGGGCCAACCAGGCAGGATATAACCCCACCCACTTTAACAGAACACAGCCTCCACACCACTAGAGGGATATCTTCAAACCACCAACTTACTATCCTGAGACAAGGCCGAGTATAGCCCAAGAAGATCTCCCCCATGGCACGAACCTGAGGGGGCGTCAACCCGGACAGAAAGATCACGTCAGAGACTCAATATCCCTGGAGTCGCCTCTTCACTGTTGGCATTGAGACTGGTGCTTTGTGGGTACTATTTAATGAAGCTACCAGTTGAGGACTTGTGAGGCATCTGTTTCTCAAACTAGACACTCTAATGTACTTGTCCTCTTGCTTGGGTCGTACGATGTGGGTTGTTTTACTGGGTTGAGAGACCCTGTCTGGGCTGGATGGTGTGTAGAGTGTTACTGGGCTGAGAGACCCTGTCTGGGCTGGATGGTGTGGGGAGTGTTACTGGGCTGAGAGACCCTGTCTGGGCTGGAGGTGTGGGGAGTTTTCTAGAGCGAACTGCCTGCCTGCCTGGCTGTCTGCTGGAGGTAATGAGAGAGATTAAAACAAGAGGGATCTCCTCCAACCCTGCTCTAAACACCTAACACACACACACACACACACACACACACACACACACACACACACACACACACACACACACACACACACACACACACACACACACACACACACACACACTCACTCACTCACACCTGCAGACACACACACACACACACACACACCACATGTACACATACTCACTCACACCTGCAGACACACACACCACACACACACATTCTCACACACCCCACACCCACATACACATACACCATACCACACTCACACACAGACATGCATGCAGACACAAATGTGCACACACACACCAGCGTGATAGTAAACACCTATCTCACCTACCACTAACCCTCTCATCAGATGGAACTGCAGAGAACGAGGAAACAAAGGAGATTAGAAAGATTAACAGTAATCCTGAAAGGAGGGGGGAGAGAGAGGAGGAGGGAGGATGGTGAGTGGAGGGAGGGGGAGAAGGGAGAAGGAGAGGGAGGAGGAGTGAGGGTGGAGGGAGGGGGAGAAGGGAGAAGGAGGGGGGAGAGGGAGGAGGAGGGAGGGTGGTGAGGGGGAGAAGGGAGAATGAGGAGAAGGGAGAATGGAGGAGGGGGTGAGAGGGAGAAGGGAGGAGGGAGAGGGAGGGAGGTGAGGGAGAAGGGAGAAGGGAGAAGGAGAGGGAGGGTGGTGAGGGTGGATGGAGGGGGAGAAGGGAGAAGGAGAGGGAGGAGGAGTGAGGGTGGAGGGAGGGGGAGAAGGGAGAAGGAGAGGGAGGAGGAGTGAGTGTGGAGGGTGGATGGAGGGGGTGAGAGGGAGAAGGGAGGAGAGAGAGGGAGGGAGGTGAGGGAGAAGGGAGAAGGAGGGGGAGAGCGAGGAGGACAGTGAAAGGGAAGGACAGATGGGGAGAGGGAGGAGGACAGTAAAAGGGAAGGACAGATGTGGAGAGGGAGGAGGACAGTGAAAGGGAAGGACAGATGGGGAGAGGGAGGAGGACAGTGAAAGGGAAGGACAGAGGGGGAGAGGGAGGAGGACAGTGAAAGGGAAGGACAGATGGGGAGAGGGAGGAGGACAGTGAAAGGGAAGGACAGATGGGGAGAGGGAGGAGGACAGTGAAAGGGAAGGACAGATGGGGAGAGGGAGGAGGACAGTGAAAAGGAAAGGACAGATGGGGAGAGGGAGGAGGACAGTGAAAGGGAAGGACAGAGGGGGAGAGGGAGGAGGACAGTGGAAGGGAAGGACAGATAGGGAGAGGGAGGAGGACAGTGAAAGGGAAGGACAGAGGGGGAGAGGGAGGAGGACAGTGAAAGGGAAGGACAGATGGGGGAGAGGGAGGAGGACAGTCAAAGGGAAGGACAGAGGGGGAGAGGGAGGAGGACAGTGAAAGGGAAGGACAGAGGGGGAGAGGGAGGAGGACAGTGAAAGGGAAGGACAGATGGGGGAGAGGGAGGAGGACAGTGAAAGGGAAGGACAGAGGGGGAAAGGGAGGAGGACAGTGAAAGGGAAGGACAGATGGGGGAGAGGGAGGAGGACAGTGAAAGGGAAGGACAGAGGGGGAAAGGGAGGAGGACAGTGAAAGGGAAGGACATATGGGGGAGAGGGAGGAGGACAATGAAAGGGAAGGACAGATGGGGAGAGGGAGGAGGACAGTGAAAGGGAAGGACAGATGGGGAGAGGGAGGAGGACAGTGAAAGGGAAGGACAGATGGGGAGAGGGAGGAGGACAGTGAAAGGGAAGGACAGAGGGGGAGAGGGAGGAGGACAGTGAAAGGGAAGGACCGATGGGGAGAGGGAGGAGGACAGTGAAAGGGAAGAACAGAGGGGGAGAGGGAGGAGGACAGTGAAAGGGAAGAACAGAGGGGGAGAGGGAGGAGGACAGTGGAAGGGAAGGACAGATAGGGAGAGGGAGGAGGACAGTGAAAGGGAAGGACAGAGGGGGAGAGGGAGGAGGACAGTGAAAGGGAAGGACAGATGGGGGAGAGGGAGGAGGACAGTGAAAGAGAAGGACAGAGGGGGAGAGGGAGGAGGACAGTGAAAGGGAAGGACAGTGGGGGAGAGGGAGGAGGACAGTGAAAGGGAAGGACAGATGGGGGAGAGGGAGGAGGACAGTGAAAGGGAAGGACAGAGGGGGAAAGGGAGGAGGACAGTGAAAGGGAAAGACAGATGGGGGAGAGGGAGGAGGACAGTGAAAGGGAAGGACAGATGGGGAGAGGGAGGAGGACAGTGAAAGGGAAGGACAGAGGGGGAAAGGGAGGAGGACAGTGAAAGGGAAGGACAGATGGGGGAGAGGTAGGAGGACAGTGAAAGGGAAGGACAGATGGGGGAGAGGGAGGAGGACAGTGAAAGGGAAGGACAGAGGGGGAGAGGGAGGAGGACAGTGAAAGGGAAGGACAGAGGGGGAGAGGGAGGAGGACAGTGAAAGGGAAGGACAGATGGGGGAGAGGGAGGAGGACAGTGAAAGGGAAGGACAGATGGGGAGAGGGAGGAGGACAGTGAAAGGGAAGGACAGATGGGGGAGAGGGAGGAGGACAGTGAAAGGGAAGGACAGAGGGGGAGAGGGAGGAGGACAGTGAAAGGGAAGGACAGATGGGGAGAGGGAGGAGGACAGTGAAAGGGAAGGACAGATGGGGGAGAGGGAGGAGGACAGTGAAAGGGAAGGACGGAGGGGGAAAGGGAGGAGGACAGTGAAAGGGAAGGACAGATGGGGAGAGGGAGGAGGACAGTGAAAGGGAAGGACAGATGGGGGAGAGGGAGGAGGACAGTGAAAGGGAAGGACAGAGGGGGAGAGGGAGGAGGACAGTGAAAGGGAAGGACAGAGGGGGAGAGGGAGGATGACAGTGAAAGGGAAGGACAGAGGGGGAGAGGGAGGAGGACAGTGAAAGGGAAGGACAGAGGGGGAGAGGGAGGAGGACAGTGAAAGGGAAGGACAGAGGGGGAGAGGGAGGAGGACAGTGAAAGGGAAGGACAGATGGGGAGAGGGAGGAGGACAGTGAAAGGGAAGGGCAGAGGGGGAGAGGTAGGAGGACAGTGAAAGGGAAGGACAGAGGGGGAGAGGGAGGAGGACAGTGAAAGGGAAGGACAGAGGGGGAGAGGGAGGAGGACAGTGAAAGGGAAGGACAGAGGGGGAGAGGGAGGAGGACAGTGAAAGGGAAGGACAGAGGGGGAGAGGGAGGAGGACAGTGAAAGGGAAGGACAGAGGGGGAGAGGGAGGAGGACAGTGAAAGGGAAGGACAGAGGGGGAGAGGGAGGACAGTGAAAGGGAAGGACAGAGGGGGAGAGGGAGGAGGACAGTGAAAGGGAAGGACAGAGGGGGAGAGGGAGGATGACAGTGAAAGGGAAGGACAGAGGGGGAGAGGGAGGAGGACAGTGAAAGGGAAGGACAGAGGGGGAGAGGGAGGAGGACAGTGAAAGGGAAGGACAGAGGGGGAGAGGGAGGAGGACAGTGAAAGGGAAGGACAGAGGGGGAGAGGGAGGAGGACAGTGAAAGGGAAGGACAGAGGGGGAGAGGGAGGAGGACAGTGAAAGGGAAGGACAGAGGGGAGAGGGAGGACAGTGAAAGGGAAGGACAGAGGGGGAGAGGGAGGAGGACAGTGAAAGGGAAGGACAGAGGGGGAGAGGGAGGAGGACAGTGAAAGGGAAGGACAGAGGGGGAGAGGGAGGAGGACAGTGAAAGGGAAGGACAGAGGGGGAGAGGGAGGAGGACAGTGAAAGGGAAGGACAGAGGGGGAGAGGGAGGAGGACAGTGAAAGGGAAGGACAGAGGGGGAGAGGGAGGACAGTGAAAGGGAAGGACAGAGGGGGAGAGGGAGGAGGACAGTGAAAGGGAAGGACAGATGGGGAGAGAAAATAATTAAACATATAGACATAAAAAAGCATTCTTTAGAGATCCCCCTGATAACTGTTTCAGTGTCAGACCACACACAGGGATACACACACACACACACACACACACACACACACACACACACACACACACACAGCCCTGTGGTTGTTCCTGGGTGGGCTAGGTGAGCTCCAGCAAGGGTGTTTCCCTCAGTGTTTCAGGATACATGTGCTGTCAGAGTTGGACAGCCACACCTTGTCATCATGGGAACCAGGTAACGCGGTGAGTCTAAAGGCCCATTTATGTTTGATCCCAAAATGTAATAGGAGGCTTCATATGGAGGGTGTAGCGCCTTCAGAGGCACACAGGGGCCAGATCAAGCTCCGTATCACATCGCAGGGCCCAAATCAAGCTCCGTTCCACATTGCAGGGGCCAGATCAAGCTCCGTAACACATCGCAGGGCCCAAATCAAGCTCCGTTCTGCATCGCAGGAGCCACATCAATCTCCGTTCCACATTGCAGGGGCCAGATCAAGCTCGGTACCACATCACAGGGGCCAGATCAAGCTCCGTTCCACATTGCAGGGGCCAGATCAAGCTCCGTACCGCATCACAGGGGTCAAATCAAGCTCCAAACCGCATCGCAGCCGCCAAATCAAGCTCCATACCGCATTGCTGAGGCAAAATCAAGCTCCGTTCCACATCACAGGTGCCAAATCAATCTCCATACCGCATTGCAGCCGCCAAATCAAGCTCCGTTCCGCATCACAGGGGCCAAATCAATCTCCATACCACATCACAGAGGCCAAATCAATCTCAATACCACATCACAGAGGCCAAATCAATCTCCATACCACATCACAGAGGCCAAATCAAGCTCCGTTCCGCATCACAGAGGCCAAATCAATCTCCATACCGCATAGCAGAGGCCAAATCAATCTCCATACCGCTTCACAGAGTCCAAATCAATCTCCATACCGCATCACAGAGGCCAAATCAAGCTCAATGCTGCATCACAGAGGCCAAATCAATCTCAGTACTGCATCGCCATGAGCCTCTCAAATTTTGTAACAATATTTTGTGTAGCTCCACATTGACATGATTGGTTGACGGTAGGTGGGGGCAGCAGGTCCTGTATAAATACAAACTCACTTTGTGTATTTATCCCTGTGTTCCCTGTCTCTCTGTGCCAGTTTCAGTTTCCCTGCATTAAAGTCTCCGGCCACTAGGAGCACCGCCTCCTGTTTTCTTATTTCCTTATACTGAGTGCGGTCTTATTTCCAGCATCTGTCTGTGGTGGTAAATAAACAGCCATGAAAAGTATAGCTGAAAACTCTCTTGGCAAGTAGTGTGGCCTGCAATTTATGGTTCAGCCACAATTCAGCCACGATTCCGTGAAACATAGGATATTACAGTTTTTGATGTCCCGTTGGTAGGATATTCGTGATCGTACCTCGTCTAGTTTATTGTCCAATGACGTTGACGCACGTTGGCGAGTAGTATTGACGGTAACGGCATCTTTCCCACTTGCCTTTTCCGGGTCCTGACAAGGCATCCGGCTCTTTGTCCTCTGTACCTGCATCGCTTCCTCTTGCAAATAACGGGGATGTCGGCTCTGTGGGGTGTTTGGAGAATGTCTTGTGCATCCTCCTTTTTGTAGAAAAAATCTTCATCTAATCCGAGGTGAGTGATCGCTGTCCTGATATCCAGAAGCTCTTTGTCTAATCCGAGGTGAGTGATCGCTGTCATGATATCCAGAAGCTCTTTGTCTAATCCGAGGTGAGTGATCGCTGTCCTGATATCCAGAAGCTCTTTGTCTAATCCGAGGTGATCACTGTCCTGATATCCAGAAGCTCTTTGTCTAATCCGAGGTGAGTGATCGCTGTCATGATATCCAGAAGCTCTTTGTCTAATCCGAGTTGAGTGATCGCTGTCCTGATATCCAGAAGCTCTTTGTCTAATCCGAGGTGATCACTATCCTGATATCCAGAAGCTCTTTGTCTAATCTGAGGTGAGTGATCGCTGTCCTGATATCCAGAAGCTCTTTGTCTAATCCGAGTTGAGTGATCGCTGTCCTGATATCCAGGAGCTCTTTGTCTAATCTGAGGTGAGGGATTGCTGTCCTGATATCCAGAAGCTCTTTGTCTAATCCAAGGTGAGTGATCGCTGTCCTGACATCCAGAAACTCTTTGTCTAATCCGAGGTGATCACTATCCTGATATCCAGAAGCTCTTTGTCTAATCCGAGGTGAGTGATCGCTGTCCTGATATCCAGAAGCTCTTTGTCTGATCCGAGGTGAGTGATCGCTGTCCTGATATCCAGAAGCTCTTTGTCTAATCCGAGGTGAGTGATGGCTGTCCTGATATCCAGAAGCTCTTTGTCTAATCTGAGGTGAGTGATCGCTGTCCTGATATCCAGAAGCTCTTTGTCTAATCCGAGGTGAGTGATCGCTGTCCTGATATCCAGAAGCTCTTTGTCTAATCCGAGGTGATCACTGTCCTGATATCCAGAAGCTCTTTGTCTAATCCGAGGTGAGTGATCGCTGTCATGATATCCAGAAGCTCTTTGTCTAATCCGAGTTGAGTGATCGCTGTCCTGATATCCAGAAGCTCTTTGTCTAATCCGAGGTGATCACTATCCTGATATCCAGAAGCTCTTTGTCTAATCCGAGGTGAGTGATCGCTGTCCTGATATCCAGAAGCTTTTTGTCTGATCCGAGGTGAGTGATCGCTGTCCTGATATCCAGAAGCTCTTTGTCTAATCCGAGATGAGTGATCGCTGTCCTGATATCCAGAAGCTCTTTGTCTAATCCGAGGTGAGTGATCGCTGTCCTGATATCCAGAAGCTCTTTGTCTAATCCGAGTTGAGTGATCGCTGTCCTGATATCCAGGAGCTCTTTGTCTAATCTGAGGTGAGTGATGGCTGTCCTGATATCCAGAAGCTCTTTGTCTAATCTGAGGTGAGTGATCGCTGTCCTGATATCCAGAAGCTCTTTGTCTAATCCGAGGTGAGGGATTGCTGTCCTGATATCCAGAAGCTCTTTGTCTAATCCGAGGTGATCACTGTCCTGATATCCAGAAGCTCTTTGTCTAATCCGAGATGAGTGATCTCTGTCCTGATATCCACCAACCATCTCTGCAGCACTCCACCAATCAGGCCTTTATGCAGTGGCCAGACGGAAGCCACTCGTCAGTAAAAAGCACATGACAGCCCGCTTGGATTTCGCCAAAAGACACCTAAAGGACTCTCAGACCATGAGAAACAAGATTCTCTGGTTTGATGAAACCAAGATTGAACTCTTTGGCCTGAATGCCAAGCGTCACATCTGGAGGAAACCTTGCTCCATCCCTACGGTGAAGCATGGTGGTGCCAGCATCATGGTGTGGGGATGTTTTTCAGCGTCAGGGACTGGGAGACTAGTCAGGATCGAGGGAAAGATGAACTAAGCAAAGTACAGAGATCCTTGATGAAAACCTGCTCCAGAGCACTCAGTACCTCAGACTGGGGCGATGGTTCACCTTTCAACAGGACAATGTCCCTAAGCACACAGCCAAGACAACGCAGGAGTGGCTTCAGGACAAGTCTCAGAATGTCCTTGAGTGGCCCAACCAGAGCCCAGACTTGAACCCGATCGAACATCTCTGGAGAGACCTGAAAATAGCTGTGCAGCGACGCTCCCCATCTAACCTGACAGAGCTTGAGAGGATCTGCAGAGAAGAATGGGAGAAACTCCCCAAATACAGGTGTGCCAAGCTTGTAGCATCATACCCAAGAAGACTCAAGGCTGTAATCGCTGCCAAAGACGCTTCAACCAAGTACTGAGTAAAGGGTCTGAAAACGTGTCTAAATGTATTATTATAATACATTAGCAACATTTATAAATCATTTTATTAGTTTGTCACTATGGGGTATTATGTGTAGTTTGATGAGCGGAAAAATAATTTAATCAGTTTTAGAATAAGGCTGTAATGTAACAAAATGTGAGAAACGTCAATGGGTCTGAATACTTTCCGAAAGCACTAGAATAATACATAGATGTAATATAACACATAAAATACATAGATGTAATATAACACATAAAATACATAGATGTAATATAACACATAAAATACATAGATGTAATATAATACATAAAATACATAGATGTAATATAATACATAAAATACATAGATGTAATATAATACATAAAATACATAGATGTAATATAATACATAAAATACATAGATGTAATATAATACAATATACTACATAGATGTAATATAATACATAAAATACATAGATGTAATATAATACAATATACTACATAGATGTAATATAACACAATATACTACATAGATGTAATATAATACAATATACTACATAGATGTAATATAATACATAAAATACATATTTGTTCATTGTCACATGCTCCGAATACAACATGAGATGCTTACTTACAAGCCCTTAACTAACAACGCAGTTCAAGGAATACACTTAAGAACCTTTTTACTAAATAACATTTTTAAAAGTGGTAGGGGTAAAGTGGCTATGCATAGATGATAACCAGCGAGTAGCAGCAGTTAAAAACATAGGAGTGGGTGGTCAATGCAAATGGTCCGGGTGGCCATTTGATTAATTGCTCAGCAGTCTTATGGTTTGGGGGTAGAAGCTGTTAATTAAGGAGCCTTTTGGACCTAGACTTGATGCCTCGGTACCGCTTGCTGTTCCGTAGCAGAGAGAACAGTCTATGACTAGGTTGACTGGAGTCTTTGACAATTTTATGGGCCCTCCTCCGACATTGAGGAATAGATTGATCTGAGTTTATATGAAATGATACATAGATCTGAGTTTGTACTATCTAATATAATATTTTTTTTTTTAACCTTTATGTTTATATTTTTATTTCACATTTATTTAACCAGGTAGGCCAGTTGAGAACAAGTTCTCATTTACAACTGTGACCTGGCCAAGATAAAGCAAAGCAATTCGACACATACAACAACACAGAGTTACACATGGAGTAAACAAAACATACAGTCAATAACACAGTAGAAACATCTATAGGTAGTATATGGGGCTTTAGTGACAAACCGGATGGAGCTGTGGTAGACTGCATCCAATTTGTTGGGTAGAGTGTTGGAGGCTATTTTGTAAATGACAATGACAAAGTCGAGGAAAGACAACTAGGAAAGTCAGTTAAAAACAAATTCTTATTTACAATGATCCTTACGACGCTGGGCCAACTGTGCGCCGCCCTATGGGACTCTCAATCACGGCCGGATGTGAAACAGCCTGGATAGATCTGAGTTTATATAATACATAGATCTGAGTTTATATAATACATAGATCTGAGTTTTTATAATACATAGATCTGAGTTTATATAATACATAGATCTGAGTTTATATAATATATAGATCTGAGTTTATATAATATATAGATCTGAGTTTATATAATATATAGATCTGAGTTTATATAATATATAGATCTGAGTTTATATAATACATAGATCTGAGTTTATATAATACATAGATCTGAGTTTCTATAATATATAGATCTGAGTTTATATAATACATAGATCTGAGTTTATATAATACATAGATCTGAGTTTATATAAGATAATATATAGATCTGAGTTTATATAATACATAGATCTGAGTTTATATAATACATAGATCTGAGTTTATATAATATATAGATCTGAGTTCATATAATACATAGATCTGAGTTTATATAAGATAATATATAGATCTGAGTTTATAGAATACATAGATCTGAGTTTATATAAGACATAGATCTGAGTTGATATAATATATAGATCTGAGTTTATATAATATATAGATCTGAGTTTATATAAGATAATACATAGATCTGAGTTTATATAATACATAGATCTGAGTTTATATAATACATAGATCTGAGTTTATATAAGATAATACATAGATCTGAGTTTATATAATACATAGATCTGAGTTTATATAAGATAATATATAGATATGAGTTTATATAAGATAATATATAGATCTGAGTTTATATAATATAATATATAGATCTGAGTTTATATAAGATAATATATAGATCTGACTTTATATAATATAATATATAGATCTGAGTTTATATAAGATAATACATAGATCTGTGTCACACCCTGACCATAGTTTACTTTGTATATTTCTATGTTTTGGTTGGTCAGGGTGTGATCTGAGTGGGCATTCTATGTTACATGTCTAGTTTGTCCAGTTCTATGTTCGACCTGATATGGTTCTCAATCAGAGGCAGGTGTTTGTCATTGTCTCTGATTGGGAACCATATTTAGGTAGCCTGGGTTTCACTGTGTGTTTGTGGGTGATTGTTCCTGTCTATGTGTTTTCACCAGATAGGGCTGTTTAGGTTTTCGTTACGTTCTTTATTTTGTAGTGTTTGTATTGATTCGTGTTTTACGTTTGTTTATTAAAACATGGATCGCAATCTACACGCTGCATTTTGGTCCGACTCTCCTTCTCATACAGAAAACCGTTACAATCTGAGTTTATATAATACATAGATCTGAATTTATATATATATATAGACCTGAGTTTATATAATATATAGATCTGAGTTTATATAATACATAGATCTGAGTTTATATAATACATAGATCTGAGTTTATATAATATAATACATAGATCTGAGTTTATATAATACATAGTTCTGAGTTTATATAATATAATACATAGATCTGAGTTTATATAATATATAGATCTGAGTTTATATAATACATAGATCTGAGTTTATATAACGCATAGATCTGAGTTTATATTATACACAGATCTGAGTTTATATAATACATAGATCTGAGTTTATATAATACACAGATCTGAGTTTATATAATACATAGATCTGAATTTTTATATATATATATATATATACAGTGCCTTGCGAAAGTATTCGGCCCCCTTGAACTTTGCGACCTTTTGCCACATTTCAGGCTTCAAACATAAAGATATAAAACTGTATTTTTTTGTGAAGAATCAACAACAAGTGGGACACAATCATGAAGAGGAACGACATTTATTGGATATTTCAAACTTTTTTAACAAATCAAAAACTGAAAAATTGGGCGTGCAAAATTATTCAGCCCCTTTACTTTCAGTGCAGCAAACTCTCTCCAGAAGTACAGTGAGGATCTCTGAATGATCCAATGTTGACCTAAATGACTAATGATGATAAATACAATCCACCTGTGTGTAATCAAGTCTCCGTATAAATGCACCTGCACTGTGATAGTCTCAGAGGTCCGTTAAAAGCGCAGAGAGCATCATGAAGAACAAGGAACACACCAGGCAGGTCCGAGATACTGTTGTGAAGAAGTTTAAAGCCGGATTTGGATACAAAAAGATTTCCCAAGCTTTAAACATCCCAAGGAGCACTGTGCAAGCGATAATATTGAAATGGAAGGAGTATCAAACCACTGCAAATCTACCAAGACCTGGCCGTCCCTCTAAACTTTCAGCTCATACAAGGAGAAGACTGATCAGAGATGCAGCCAAGAGGCCCATGATCACTCTGGATGAACTGCAGAGATCTACAGCTGAGGTGGGAGAATCTGTCCATAGGACAACAATCAGTCGTATATTGCACAAATCTGGCCTTTATGGAAGAGTGGCAAGAAGAAAGCCATTTCTTAAAGATATCCATATAAAGTGTAGTTTAAAGTTTGCCACAAGCCACCTGGGAGACACACCAAACATGTGGAAGAAGGTGCTCTGGTCAGATGAAACCAAAATTGAACTTTTTGGCAACAATGCAAAATGTTATGTTTGGCGTAAAAGCAACACAGCTGAACACACCATCCCCACTGTCAAACATGGTGGTGGCAGCATCATGGTTTGGGCCTGCTTTTCTTCAGCAGGGACAGGGAAGATGGTTAAAATTGATGGGAAGATGGATGGAGCCAAATACAGGACCATTCTGGAAGAAAACCTGATGGAGTCTGCAAAAGACCTGAGACTGGGACGGAGATTTGTCTTCCAACAAGACAATGATCCAAAACATAAAGCAAAATCTACAATGGAATGGTTCAATAATAAACATATCCAGGTGTTAGAATGGCCAAGTCAAAGTCCAGACCTGAATCCAATCGAGAATCTGTGGAAAGAACTGAAAACTGCTGTTCACAAATGCTCTCCATCCAACCTCACTGAGCTCAAGCTGTTTTGCAAGGAGGAATGGGAAAAAATTTCAGTCTCTTGATGTGCAAAACTGATAGAGACATACCCCAAGCGACTTACAGCTGTAATCGCAGCAAAAGGTGGCGCTACAAAGTATTAACTTAAGGGGGCTGAATAATTTTGCACGCCCAATTTTTCAGTTTTTGATTTGTTAAAAAGGTTTGAAATATCCAATAAATGTCGTTCCACTTCATGATTGTGTCCCACTTGTTGTTGATTCTTCACAAAAAAATACAGTTTTATATCTTTATGTTTGAAGCCTGAAATGTGGCAAAAGGTCGCAAAGTTCAAGGGGGCCGAATACTTTCGCAAGGCACTGTATATATATATATTTTTTTTTATATATATATATATATCTGAGTTTATATAATACATACAGTGCCCTTTGGGAAGTATTCTGCCCCTTGAGTTTTTTTTCTCTCACTACAGATGAGGAACAATGGGAAAGTAATTCTGCTTTGAAAGTTGATAAACTTTTAACTTCACTTTTAAGAAAAAGGCCTTTGAGTGTATTGGTACCTACTGGAGAGCCCATCTTTGTCTACACCCATTCAGCATCCTCTTTAAGGATTCATATGTGAGGACATGTACTAAACAAAAGGCTGGTTTGTGCTACGGGTGTGTTTGTAAATTGAATCTGTAGTGCCAGTGTGCTCTGGGTGTTCGTAAACGCAGATAGTTGTCAGATTGTCTGTTCGAAAATTCAGAGCATTTCGGTCTTGGAGCGTTCAGAGCGCACACTGGACGCTCTGGCAGAGGAGTAGGGTTGATCTTACAACAGCAGTCAAGCACCCAAGCTAACTAGCCAACTTTGACTAGCTTTCTAGCTACTTCCAGCTCACTAACCATTTTACTCTCCCTAGCAGAGCTGGTTAGGCTGTTTTTATGTTGTCTAGAGTGTTGGTGACTGTAACTGTACTGCTGGCAACAATTGAATGACGTTTTTTTGCCAACGTTTACTGACACTGGCCATTTTCAACAGGTGTTTAGCGTTCGTACATTTGTCAGTTATTCTGCTCTCTGGCACATTCAGATGAGAGTGCTCTGAAATCTGAGTACATAGCCTGAGAGAATTTACCAGCTACGTCTATCGACAGTTGTCGCAGTGATGTCATAAACATTCTATTGAAATGGTTACTTGCATAGTGGAGTCTTTTGTTTAGACATGTAGCTAGCTAGCTAAACAATGAACCAAAATCCCAACTCATAAAGTTACTACCCAGACAGTAACACATCCAACACTCTTAACTGCATCTTGCTGATCTAGGAGTGTACTCATTAGTCCAACAGTTGCAAACAAGACTTTCTATTGGACAAATTCAGGTACGTTTATCCCCGTTTCGTTCCATTTGCTTCTGTTTAAGAAATGTTTTTCAACAGAATCAGTGGAATGAATACACACCTGATCACACACAAACACAGTTTGCAGCATGATCATTTTGTTGTATAATTCCTTCTCGTATCTACGCGCTCTCCTCCTCTAACCTTTTCTCTTCGCTTGTGGACTTCAGTGCACAACACATCAGCTGTCTGTGAGCAGGCAAAAAAACCTTTCCAAGCCAAACCTTCATATCATAACCGCTAACCACTACACACAGCCTACATCGTTGTCACCATATTAGCTAACGTCATAGTCAACATAGCTACTAGAACTAATGCATTAGTAAACCTGCTACAATCATGCAGTACAGTTTAGCAGTTACACCGGAGGGCCACGGTGGCAATAAATTAATAAATCCAAAAGCTTACCTTGACTTGGAAAAGTTCCAGTGTAGGATAGATATAGCCAGCTAGCTAACTTAGCATTCCTCTCTGTTTGAGTAGGTTAAACTAGCTAGCATTCGCTAGCTCAGTGAAATTAACAATGAAAAAAATACAACGAACTATAGCTAGCTCAATATCTCTCTCTCTCTCTCTCTAGCTTCACCATTATTGTTTAACAAATCAATTTCTTCAAAACTGTTCAACTATTGTCTTTCTCTCTCTTTGAGTCAACTACCCACCACATTTTATGCACGGCAGTACTAGCTAGCTGTAGCTTATGTTTTCAGTACTAGATTAATTCTCTGATCTTATAATTGGGTTGACAACATGTCAGTTCATGTTGCAAGAGCTCTGATAGGTTGGAGGACGTCCTCCGGAAGTTGTCATAATTACTGTGTAAGTCTATGGAAGGGGGTGAGAACTTAAGTTTTGTATTGAATCAATGTACCCAGAGAAGGACGTAAACTATCTGTCCTCCAGCTACACTATGGTGCTACCCTACAGAGTGCTGTTGAGGCTACTGTAGACCTTTATTGCAAAACAGTGTGTTTTAATAAATTATTTGGTGACATAAATATATGTGACTCGTTTCAGGAAACTTGGCATATGTCGCACGTAACTACTTCACAGGAGAGGCATTTGAACGTAAAATATATTTTTTCATCAAAATGCATTATTTGGCAGATATGCAACATCAATAAGGGATCATAGCTTTCACCTGATCAGTCTGACATGGAAAGAGCAGGTGTCCTTAATGTTTTGTACACGTAGTGTGTGTGTACAATACCTGTTAGATATTATGATCTTCCTGTAATGTGCTTTTGTATGTATGATTGCTGTAAGAAGAGTTTGTTAACATGCTCTAAATGTAATGGGCATATTAGCTCCCTGCTAATTACAGGTGTTTTTCTACAGCCATCCAGAGCATCTAGAACTGTATATCTAATGTGCAATCTTTTTATTAAGTATTTATACATATTGTATTCTAATATTTTTTGTAATTGTTCAATTATTGATTGTATGGGCGAGGGTACGGTATAAAATTATACTGTTACACAAGCACTATCGAGTCATAAACGACATGTGTAATATATTTGTATCAAAACAAACTACGGATCATCTGGAACCATTGGCTGGGCTTCTGTTCTTTATTACCCAGTGCGAGAGAGAGTAAGGATCACTCACATCTGTTACATACACATAGGTGTTCAGAGAGACGCAGATAGGTTAGTCCACTCTGTCTTCCGTAAACAAGCTCTGTAACATGGACATATGGCCCTGTGGGAACACTAACCCTGTGTATCAATTTAGCCTATTTAAAAAATAAATCATTTCTCTCTCCGATATGAAAACCGTACCACAAGCGATGCGTGTTAATGTTCAGATCAACCCCACCTACAGAAGAGTCCTGCGTCTAATGGAACTGTGAGAGTCCTGATCAAGGGCTAACAGGGTTGCATCGACTGCTGCTGTGGTGTAGGAAGGGGGGATTCCAATATGTAGGTTACATCCTTTTCTATATTGAAACAACTAATACCCCCCCCCCCCTAAAAAAAATAGATATGCTCTTTAGTGATATATGTCTAATACCAGCCATAACTAATGTAATTGCATGTTGTTAAGCCTAAATATGACTGTTTTAAAAAGCTACTCCCCTAAATGTGTAATGGTCCAGGCGGTTGCTATGCCGTCGACAGGTCTATAGCAGCAACGCTAACGAACACAATGACGGCACTGGTGCTCGCGCCTTGATCAAATATCGGCGGATTCCAAATAAATCCCGTTATTTTCAAAACGCCATAACGACGGTTGCTAATAAACATGTCTTGTATCCGCAGGGTGAACGGACAATTCCCGTGTATGAGCCCCGCTGTCAGGTAACGTCCATTTCTGACGCTATCTTGTTTACCGAAAAGGGATGTGATGAAGCTAGCTAGCTTAGCTATAAATATTTAGCTGCAGATGTGTTGTTTCTTTACGTTGCTCGGCAGTTGAGCTAGCTAACGTTAGCTGACGTTTGCTTGAAAGCTACTGTTAGCTATCTCGCCATGTTTGACTATGACATTGGATCGGCTAGATATGAAGCTAACTAATCGATTGATTGTAGCTAGACTAGTTAGCTGCTAGCGTCAATTGCCTAGGAATTCAATCAAAGTCGCACTTTGAGAATGTGCATTGCGGAAAGATTCATCTACGTTGCACCTTTTTACTGTCTTTTTTCTTATTTACTGTAGATGCTGTGTTGCTATTTCTGCCTTTCGCAGGTCTGAGTGCGGATTGATTTTGATCATACATTTTGATCATACGAAAAAAGGTAGAAGGTGGAAAATTTAAATTACACCACCATCTGACCCTGCATCTTACCTATACACTATCCCCAAAACCCATCCCACTACTTTAGCCCTAAACGATTCTACACCAGGCCGTTGTCCTTGGAGGATGGAAACACTTCTCTCAACTTCCTGTAGATCTGCTGCACAAAACTCTCACACCCAAATATTTATCTGCTGCTTCAACTATCACATCTTTCTTCTGTGATTTCTGCTCCATCCCTGCAGTTGATCACCATGGTTATAAATGCAAGAAATCCAACCTTATTAAAACTCAACCTCTCTGAATCTCTCTCTTCAGGCCTACTCACTGGGGGGCTCTCAGTCAAATCCTTCATCCTTGGGCTATCCTCTACTCTCCTTAACGTCTCAGCATATGAAAGTCTTCCCCACTCGAACTCTGGCAATCTCAACTTGTCTCTCGTACAGGGCACTTCAGACCCCCAGCTGCATGGGCGCCCCACAGTGTTCTCAACCCCAACTTCACACTCCCTCTGACTATGCCCTCCTGTACACTTTCCACATTCTGGGATCTCCCTTCTACATACTGCTGCCACATATCCAAATCCTTGGCACCTAATCAACCGTAGCAGGTTCGGAATAAACGCCCTCACCGAATAGCAAATATACCCTAGCCAGACCTTATTTGTTAGAAACTCCATATTGAAGCTCAGTAAGAAAGACCGTGTAGCCTCCATCTTACCATTTCCACCGGATTTGAGTCTCCCCAAACGGCAGCTGACACAAACACCAGAAATGTTATTTCTCATCTTATCCACCTCCACACTCAATGCCCCCCCAGTGATCACTTCTTTGATCGGCGCCCTACTCCGGAGAACAAAGCACGACCAGGGGTGAAAATTGATTTCATGTCTTCCCATTACGGGACCACCTATATGTGCACGCACCTAATCATAGAATTACATATATAATCCATATTCATTCAATAGGATCTCTGTGGGCCTAATCATAGAATTATATATAGAATCCTTATTCATTCAATAGGATCTCTGTGGGCCTAATCATAGAATTATATATAGAATCCTTATTCATTCAATAGGATCTCTGTAATCATAGTTATTTCATAGTTTTGATGTCTTCACTATTATTCTACAATGTAGAAAATAGTAAAAATAAAGAAAAACCCTGGAATGAGTAGGTTTGTCCAAACTTTTGACTGGTACTGTGTGTATATATAGTATTCACTTGGGAACAGATTTCTTAAATTATAATCACTTGGAGCTGATTTCCTAGTGTTTTCACAGTCTATTATGTCCAACAATAAAACATAAAATGTTTTTATACACGCTTAACCCGGAAGCCAGCCGCACCAATGTGTCGGAGGAAACACCTGGCGACCGTGTCAGCGCCCAGCCCGCCACAGGAGTCGCTAGAGCGCGATGGGACAAGGACATCCCAGGCGGCCAAGCTCTCCCCAAGCCGGTCAACGCTGGGGGTCTCCCGGTCGCGACACAGCCTGGGATCGAACCAGGATCTGTAGTAACGCAGCTAGCACTGCCTTAGACCGCTGCGCCACTCGGGAGGCCCAAAATTATTATGTTTTAGTCAAGCATCTGTTTGGGCTTCCTGTGGTCAGTTTGCATTCTACAAATATTTGTAATTATCTTTATATTTTAGTTGACGTTCTTATCCAGAGCGACTTACAGGAGCAATTAGGGATAAGTGCCTTGCTCAAGGGCACATCGACAGACTGTTCACCTAGTCGTCAGTGACCTTTCAATTACTGGCCCGACACTCTTAACCACTAGGCCACCTGCCGACCCTGCCTGTTCCGGCCCCCCGACCATCTGCTTAAGAAAAATGGGCCGTGGCTGAATCTAGTTGATAATCCCTGGTCTAGGCCATGCCACCCGTTTTCAAGTCTATTTGCAAATGTTTCATGCCATGCGTCAGCCTAATGATAAATTATGGTGTAATGGCCGACAGTTTTCTTGACATTTATTTTTCATTACTGTGATTGGCTCATGTTTTACCGGACCATACCGCCTTACTTTCACCCCGAACATGACACCAGTCGAGGATAGACAAAAAATCGAAACAATTCCACTTCTCTAAACTTTGACGGATGTAACAGTTCTCAGTTTGTCATTTACCCAACTTGAAACAACATATTGGTTGGCCAAAAAGCATAGATCCACTTTTTCCAAAAACCGCACTCCTACCGGTCCAAAATCATCTCTGGTAGGATTTTCAGGGCAAACGTTGTAAATCTGTACCACCACACCTGCTGCCACAGGAAGGCCTTCATCCTGGTCAGGCTCAGTTTCAGAGGAATCATCACTGACTCCATCTCATGATTCTCAAGAGAGCCATCAGACCCATGGGATCCAACATCCTCAAAATGCTCAAGTGATAAACTAAATTTAGAAGTAATATTCCCTGGCTTGTATTCAGGCGATGAAGGTTTGTGCTTTGTACCATTTTTCCCCCGCTTTCGAGTCATGACATTTCCTCTTTCTCGCCGCCGGACTGATAGCCTTTTGTCCAATTGCTGCTCCAAGGGCACTGGCTTCTATCCAATTGTATGGTTCATATGGTGGATGTTTATTTGTATTTTGACAAATTGGCATCAATGGCACCTACTGTATCTACGTTATATTGTGTTTGTCTTTTTCAGCTGCTCCCGTCTGCGCCATGTCCAGTCACTGCTGTGGGAGGGGGAAGCCAGCCCTGATGGGATTCTTTGCTCTCTGGGTGAGTCCAGCACTGTCTCAATACTGGAGTCATATTCATTCTGAGGAAGTTGGATTTGACAACATGACAATATATTAAACATGGCTTGAACGCAGTAAACTGTCTTGAGATATTATTATTTATACACTTAGTATATCAAACATTAGGAACACCTTTTGCCCTCAATTCATCGGGACATGGACTCCTCAAGGTGTCAAGCGTTCCACGGGGATGCTGGCCCATGTTGACTCCAATGTTTCCATTTGGGTGCTGGACAAATCTTGATACACATGGGGAACTATTGAGCGTGAAATACCCAGCAGCGTTGCAGTTCTTGACACAAACCGGTGTGCCTGGCATCTACTACCATACCCCGTTCATAGGCACTAAAATCTATGAATGGCACACATACACAATCCTGTGTCAAGGCTTAAAAAAACATGATTTAACCCGACTCCTTCCCTTCATCTACACTAATTGAAGTGGCTTTAACAAGTGACATCAAGAAGGGATCATACAGTAGCTTTCTCCTGGTCAGTCTCTGATGGAAAGAGCAGGTGTTCCTAATGTTTTGTACACTATTCCCTGTTTTATATAGATGATGCTTTAGCTATGTTGTAGTCATATTAACTTCCCTGTTTTATTTGATTTCAGCATGATTTGACATGTTAGTTCATATTGCAGGGATTGACAGCAGGTATAATGAGGGCTGCAGTGAGCTGGCCAACTACCTGTTCTACGGACTGTACCGGAAGAACCAGCTGAACCTGGAGCACATTCTGGAGGACTTCCCTGAGGAGGTGCTGGATGGTGAGGAGAAGGGGTTATGGGGTTTAGTATTTCAATAAGATCCCCCAAGGCAGCGGCTACTCTTCCTGTGGTCCAAATAGGAAGCAAAACACAACAAATATAATCAATAATATACATCATACAATACGCAAATATATAAACATGTCTGTGTCTCCACAGTCCCCGTCATGCCGTAAGGTGTTCTTTAATCTGTTACCTGAGGTGGCAGAGAGTTCCATGTAGTCGTAGCTCTATTTAATACTGTTTGTTTCGAAGCCTCTGTTCTGCACCTGGGGACTATGAAGAGACCTCTGGTTGCATGTCTCGTTTTGTACCGATGAGTGTCCAAACTTTGTGCCAACGGTTTGAACAGACAGTTCAGTACCTTAAACACATCAATACCTTGCGCAAATACCCATAGTGATGCAGGCAATCTCTCCTCAACTCTGAGCCAGGGGAGACTGACATGCATGTGACTGACATCCACCTCCGTGTACATCTAAGTGCAACGTGCTGCCCTGTTGTGGACCGACTGCAGTTTATCTATGTCCAGGGCATAAAATTAACACCCGGAAAATGCGGGTAGATTTAGGTATTCCTGTGTTAGAATATCTATTTCACCAGCCACGCAGCAACATGGGGTTAGGATCAGTATATAGTCAGTTATGATCAATATATAGTCAGTAGTAGGGGTTATGATCAGTATATAGTCAGTAGTAGGGGTTATGATCAGTATATAGTCAGTTATGATCAGTATATAGTGAGTAGTAGGGGTTATGATCAGTATATAGTCAGTAGTAGGGGTTATGATCAGTATATAGTCAGTAGTAGGGGTTATGATCAGTATAGTCAGTAGTAGGGGTTATGATCAGTATATAGTCATTAGTAGGGGTTAGGATCAGTATATAGTCAGTAGTAGGGGTTATGATCAGTATATAGTGAGTAGTAGGGGTTATGATCAGTATATAGTCAGTAGTAGGGGTTATGATCAGTATATAGTCAGTAGTAGGGGTTATGATCAGTATAGTTAGTAGTAGGGGTTATGATCAGTATATAGTCAGTTATGATCAGTATATTGTCAGTAGTAGGGGTTATGATCAGTATATAGTCAGTAGTAGGGGTTATGATCAGTATAGTTAGTAGTAGGGGTTATGATCAGTATATAGTCAGTTATGATCAGTATATAGTCAGTAGTAGGGGTTATGATCAGTATATAGTCAGTAGTAGGGGTTATGATCAGTATAGTTAGTAGTAGGGGTTATGATCAGTATATAGTCAG
Source organism: Oncorhynchus clarkii lewisi (assembly GCF_045791955.1). Taxonomy (NCBI): domain Eukaryota; kingdom Metazoa; phylum Chordata; class Actinopteri; order Salmoniformes; family Salmonidae; genus Oncorhynchus; species Oncorhynchus clarkii. The sequence goes on along the minus strand of NC_092171.1, from coordinate 46,162,859 downwards.
TTATGATCAGTATATAGTCAGTAGTAGGGGTTATGATCAGTATATAGTCAGTAGTAGGGGTTATGGGGTTATGATCAGTATATAGTCAGTAGTAGTGGTTAGGATCAGTATATAGTCAGTTATGATCAGTATAGTCAGTAGTAGGGGTTATGGGGTTAGGATCAGTACATAGTCAGTCGTATGGGTTATGATCAGTATATAGTCAGTTATGATCAGTATATAGTTAGTAGTAGTGGTTAGGATCAGTATATAGTCATTAGTAGGGGTTAGGATCAGTATATAGTCAGTAGTAGGGGTTATGATCAGTATATAGTCAGTAGTAGGGGTTAGGATCAGTATATAGTCAGTAGTAGGGGTTATGGGGTTAGGATCAGTATATAGTCAGTAGTAGGGGTTATGATCAGTATAGTTAGTAGTAGGGGTTAGGATCAGTATAGTTAGTAGTAGGGGTTAGGATCAGTATATAGTCAGTAGTAGGGGTTATGGGGTTATGATCAGTATATAGTCAGTAGTAGGGGTTAGGATCAGTATATAGTCAGTAGTAGGGGTTATGGGGTTATGATCAGTATATAGTCAGTAGTAGGGGTTATGATCAGTATATAGTCAGTAGTAGGGGTTATGATCAGTATATAGTCAGTAGTAGGGGTTATGATCAGTATATAGTCAGTAGTAGGGGTTATGATCAGTATATAGTCAGTAGTAGGGGTTATGATCAGTATATAGTCAGTAGTAGGGGTTAGGATCAGTATATAGTCAGTAGTAGGGGTTATGATCAGTATATAGTCAGTAGTAGGGGTTAGGATCAGTATAGTTAGTAGTAGTGGTTAGGATCAGTATATAGTCAGTAGTAGGGGTTATGATCAGTATATAGTCAGTAGTAGGGTTTAGGATCAGTATATAGTCAGTAGTAGGGGTTAGGATCAGTATATAGTCAGTAGTAGGGGTTATGATCAGTATAGTTAGTAGTAGGGGTTAGGATCAGTATATAGTCAGTTATGGGGTTATGATCAGTATATAGTCAGTAGTAGGGGTTAGGATCAGTATAGTTAGTAGTAGGGGTTATGATCAGTGTATAGTCAGTAGTAGGGGTTATGATCAGTATATAGTCAGTAGTAGGGGTTATGATCAGTATATAGTCAGTAGTAGGGGTTAGGATCAGTATATAGTTAGTAGTAGGGGTTATGATCAGTATATAGTCAGTAGTAGGGGTTAGGATCAGTATATAGTCAGTAGTAGGGGTTAGGATCAGTATATAGTCAGTAGTAGGGGTTATGATCAGTATATAGTCAGTAGTAGGGGTTATGATCAGTATATAGTCAGTTATGATCAGTATATAGTCAGTAGTAGGGGTTAGGATCAGTATATAGTCAGTTATGATCAGTATATAGTCAGTAGTAGGGGTTATGATCAGTATATAGTCAGTAGTAGGGGTTATGGGGTTATGATCAGTATATAGTCAGTAGTAGGGGTTATGATCAGTATATAGTCAGTTATGATCAGTATATAGTCAGTAGTAGGGGTTAGGATCAGTATAGTTAGTAGTAGGGGTTATGATCAGTATATAGTCAGTAGTAGGGGTTATGATCAGTATATAGTCATCAGTATATAGTCAGTAGTAGGGGTTAGGTCAGTATAGTTAGTAGTAGGGGTTATGATCAGTATATAGTCAGTAGTAGGGGTTAGGATCAGTATAGTTAGTAGTAGGGGTTATGATCAGTATATAGTCAGTTATGATCAGTATATAGTCAGTAGTAGGGGTTATGATCAGTATATAGTCAGTTATGATCAGTATATAGTCAGTAGTAGGGGTTATGATCAGTATATAGTCAGTAGTAGAGGTTATGATCAGTATATAGTCAGTTATGATCAGTATATAGTCAGTAGTAGGGGTTATGATCAGTATATAGTCAGTAGTAGGAGTTAGGATCAGTATATAATCAGTAGTAGGGGTTATGATCAGTATATAGTCAGTAGTAGGGGGTTATGATCAGTATATAGTCATTAGTAGGGGTTATGATCAGTATATAGTCAGTAGTAGGGGTTATGATCAGTATAGTTAGTAGTAAGGGTTATGATCAGTATATAGTCATTAGTAGGGGTATGATCAGTATATAGTCAGTTATGATCAGTATATAGTCAGTTATGATCAGTATATAGTCAGTTATGATCAGTATATAGTCAGTTATGATCAATATATAGTCAGTAGTAGGGGTTAGGATCAGTATATAGTCAGTAGTAGGGGTTATGATCAGTATATAGTCATTAGTAGGGGTTAGGATCAGCACATAGTCAGTAGTAGGGGTTAGTGTTATGGGGTTAGGATCAGTAATGCATACTACTTCACACATGTTGGATGGTTCTCAACAAGCGCTCCTGGCTCCAGTGATTAATATTTCTAATGGTCTACATCCCGGATGGCACCCTATTCTCTATATAGTGCATATAGGTCTCTGGTTAACAGTAGTGCACTACATAGGGAATAGGGTGCTTTTGTGATGACAACCTATGTGTTCTAGTGTTTTGTTAATGCTGTCTTACTCTGTGTGTTGTTCTGGCTCGTTAACATTGAGACCCGTCTCTCTTCATCTCCAGATGTGATCGTGCTGATCAAGGCAGAGAGTGTCCACCTGTACTGTAACCCAATCAACTACAGTTACCTGCTGCCCTACGTCTCCCACTGGAGGAACCTTTCCATACACTGCATGAACCAAACAGAGGTTAGCTATTACTGTAACCACATAGACTGCCTTACCCAGGCAGAGGTTAGCTATTACTGTAACCACATAGACTGCCTTACCCAGGCAGAGGTTAGATATTACTGTAACCACATAGACTGTCTTACCCAGGCAGAGGTTATTTATTACTGTAACCACATAGACTGTCTTACCCAGGCAGAGGTTAGCTATTACTGTAACCACATAGACTGTCTTACCCAGGCAGAGGTTAGCTATTACTGTAACCACATAGACTGTCTTACCCAGGCAGAGGTTAGCTATTACTGTAACCACATAGACTGTCTTACCCAGGCAGAGGTTAGATATTACTGTAACCACATAGACTGCCTTACCCAGGCAGAGGTTATTTATTACTGTAACCACATAGACTGTCTTACCCAGGCAGAGGTTAGCTATTACTGTAACCACATAGACGGCCTTACCCAGGCAGAGGTTAGATATTACTGTAACCACATAGACTGCCTTACCCAGGCAGAGGTTAGATATTACTGTAACCACATAGACTGTCTTACCCAGGCAGAGGTTATTTATTACTGTAACCACATAGACTGTCTTACCCAGGCAGAGGTTAGCTATTACTGTAACCACATAGACTGTCTTACCCAGGCAGAGGTTAGATATTACTGTAACCACATAGACTGTCTTACCCAGGCAGAGGTTATTTATTACTGTAACCACATAGACTGTCTTACCCAGGCAGAGGTTAGCTATTACTGTAACCACATAGACTGTCTTACCCAGGCAGAGGTTAGCTATTACTGTAACCACATAGACTGTCTTACCCAGGCAGAGGTTATTTATTACTGTAACCACATAGACTGTCTTACCCAGGCAGAGGTTAGCTATTACTGTAACCACATAGACTGCCTTACCCAGGAAGAGGTTAGCTATTACTGTAACCACATAGACTGCCTTACCCAGGCAGAGGTTAGCTATTACTGTAACCACATAGACTGTCTTACCCAGGCAGAGGTTAGATATTGCTGTAACCACATAGACTGCCTTACCCAGGCAGAGGTTAGATATTACTGTAACCACATAGACTGTCTTACCCAGGCAGAGGTTAGCTATTACTGTAACCACATAGACTGCCTTACCCAGGCAGAGGTTAGATATTACTGTAACCACATAGACTGCCTTACCCAGGCAGAGGTTAGATATTACTGTAACCACATAGACTGTCTTACCCAGCCAGAGGTTAGCTTACTACCATCACACTTGTAAGTTCTCATCCAAATGTTAAATTGATCAAGAAATAAATAACAATATTTTTATGTTTTGATTAGATTACTTAATTAATAGAAATGCATTTATATTTGTTTCCTTAACCAAGCAGATACACAGGTATGTCTAAATTGAATGTTGATGTTAATTATGTTCACTCCTGTTCTCCGCCCTCCCCCTCCTTCTTTGTTTCCCCCCTCATCTCCCCCTGCAGTATGAAGACGAGGAAGCAGCGGAGGAGTTTAAGATCTCCAGCTTTGTGAGCATGGTTCAAGACTGCAGCCGTATTGGAGTTCCTTACAGCACCCAGGGTACAGTATAGTTACAGAGATTACATGACATAGTACATGTTACATGTACAGTGCCTTTGGCAAGTATTCAGACCCCTTGACTTTTCCCACATCGTGACTTTACTTTCATTAATCTGATGACTGTTATTTATTTAATCAACTAACTATATTTGTTACCTGATTTAAATGAATCATGTAACAATTAACTCATTAGGATTTGGGGCACCACGAGAGCGGTTGTTACCATCTCCCGAATTAAATTCTGAAGGTCTTTACCTATTACCTCCATAAAACGGTCAACGTATTATTCATAACCTCATATCATATCATCATTCTGAACAGTCGTAACCTCCTGCATCTGCAAAAACCCCAGCCTTACTTATGATTCAGTACAGACCTAAGTTGCAGAATGGCGCCGGAGGAGATGGCTGCTGTTTTATGGGCTCCTAACCAATTGTGCTACTGTGTGTGTTTTTTAGTGTTATTTGTAACTTATTTTGTACATAATGTTTCCGCCACCGTCTGGAAGAAGACTTTTTCTTTAACGAGTCGGAGCCGAAGGATTTACTTCAGACACCCGACAAGGCTCAAATCCCCGTCATTCGCATGAGAAAGAGACGGAGATATATCGAGGACATAGGTCGGGGTGCCTTGTAAGGATCCGACGACGACTGGGTAATCTGCCTCTACCATCAGTCCTATTAGCCAACGTACAATCATTGGATAGCAAAATAGACAAGCTACGTTCATGAATATCCAACCAATGGGACATTAAAGACTATAATGTTTCACCGAGTCGTGGCAGAACGACGACATGGATAGAACGACGACAGCTGGCGGGGTGTCACATAGAGTAGGCCAGAAGGCTATACTGGAAAACCTAACCTCTATCAAAATAAAAAAGATGGCGGAGCCGCAAAAGGTCTTCTGTGCTTCAGGGTGTTTATTAACATAGTGATTCCTGAACAAAAACAACAGTACTGCCATCAAACATATACCTTATGGGCCAGCTAAAAACAATGCTGCCCCATTCACAGCTCAAGAGGCTCCTTTTGTTGGGGAAGCCCCTCCCATTAGAACAATTAACACTAATTCATTATGCAATTACCTATTCAAACCTACATTTTCCATTCACTAAATATACTAAAGTATATACATTGCAACATGTTTTTTATGAAACAATATCCCAATATAACATTTCCAAAATTACATCACTACTGACATAGTGTCTTTCAATATGCCCATTTACATTAATGGGCTATTCGGGACAGGCACGACAAAGTCCGCCCAATTCCCTTAGCTCGGGTCCTTATCCAGCGTACCCGGAAGCTACAGAGATTGAGAGAGAGGGTAACAGAACAAACAAACACGCTCATCCATTACATCAATAAGTATAATGCATATTGCTTATATTAAATATGAACATTGACATAAGTGTGAAATGTATGTATTAAGACAGAGAAGTGTGTGTCGACCCACATTGTTACCTTATCTGATAACGGAGCAGGGAGGAGTGATGAATGTGTGCGTTAAAGGACCAAATGCTGCCCGCGGCCAGTGACGGACTTCTACGTCACACGGGGTTTACGCTGCATCGGTAATATAGAAGAGCTGCCTCTGGTAAGACAAGGGGTGCCCCAGCTTTAAACAACAACTGTAAACAACATCTAATATTAAGGAAGTCTCAAGGTTTTGCTCGCCTAAGGTAGAGTATCTCATGATAAGCAGTAGGCCACATTATCTACCTAGAGAGTATTCATCTGTATTTTTCGTAGTTATCTTTTTACCACCACAAACCGATGGTGGCACTAAGACTTCACTCAATGAGCTGTATAAGGCCATAAGGAAACAGGAAAACGCTCATCCAGAGGCGGCGCTCCTAGTGGCCGGGGACTTTAATGCAGGGAAAATGAAATCCGTTATACCTAATATCTACCAGCATGTTAAATGTGCAAAAAGGCTAAACAAAACTCTAGAGCACCTTTACTCCACACACAGAGATGTATACAAAGCTCTCCCTCGCCCTCCATTTTGCAAATCTGACCATAATTCTATTCCTGCTTACAAGTAAAAACTAAAGCAGGAAGCCACTACTCATACAGAGATTGAGAGAGAGAGTAACAGAACAAACAAACACGCTCATCCATAACATCGATAAGTCACTACTCATTCAAAAAATAAGTGGTCAGATGACGTATATGCTAAGCTACAGGACTGTTTTTCTAGCACAGACTGGAATGTGTTCCTGGATTCTTCCGATGGCATTGAGGAGTACACCACATTGGTCACTGGCTTCATCAATAAGTGCATCGAGGACGTTGTCCCCACAGTGACTGTATGTACATACCCCAACCAGAAGCCATGGATTACAGGCAACATTCGCACTGAGCTAAAGGGTAGAGCTGCCGCTTTCAAGGATCGGGACTCTAACCCGTACGCTTATAAGGAATCCTGCTAGGCCATCCGGCGAACCATCAAACAGGCAAATCGTAAATACAAGACTTAAGATTGAATCGTACTACACCGGCTCCGACGCTCGTCAGATGTGGCAGGGCTTGCAAACTATTACAGACGACAAAGGGTAGCACAGCTGTGAGCTGCCCAGTGACACAAACCATTATCCCAGAAACCCTAGACCCACTCCAATTTGCATACCGCCCCAACAGATCCACAGATGATGCAATCTCTATTGCACTCCACACTGCCCTTTCCCACCTGGACAAAAGGAACACCTATGTGAGAATGCTATTCATTTACTACAGCTCAGCGTTCAACACCATAGTGCCCTCAAAGCTCATCACTAAACTAAGGACCCTGGGACTAAACACCTCCCTCTGCAACTGGATCCTGGACATCCTGATGGGCCACCCCAAGGTGGTAAGTGTAGGTAACAACACATCTGCCACTCTGATCCTCAACACAGGGGCCCCTCAGGGGTGCGTGCTCATTCTCCTCCTGTACTTCCTGTTCACCCATGACTGCATGGCCAGGCACGACTCCAACATCGTCATTAAGTTTACCAAGAACGCAACAGTGGTAGGCCTGATCACCGACAACGATGAGACAGCCTTTAGGGTGGAGGTCAGAAACCTGGCCGTGTGGTGCCAGGATAACAACCTCTCTCTCAATGTGATCAAGACAAATTATTGTGGACTACAGGAAAAGGTGGACAGAGCACACCCATATTCTCATCGACGGGGCTGTAGTGGAGTAGGTTGAGAGCTTCAAGTTCCTTGGTGTCCACATCACCAACAAATTATCATGGTCCAAGCACACCAAGACAGTTGTGAAAAGGGTACAACAAAGCCTATTACCCCTCAGGAGATTGAAAAGATTTGTCATGGGTCCTCAGATCCTCAAAAGGTTATACAGCTGCACCATCGAGAGCATCCTGACGGGTTGCATCACTGCCTGGTACGGCAACTGCTCGGCCTCCGACCGCAAGACACAACAGAGGTTAGTGCTTAAGGCCCAGTACATCACTGGGGCCAAACTTCCTTCCGTCCAGGACCTCTACACCAGGCGATGTCAGAGGAACGCCCTGAAAATTGTCAGACTCCAGCCACCTTAGTCATCGACTTGTTCTCTCTGCCACCGCACGGCAGGCGGTACCGGAACGCCAATTCTAGGTCCAAAAAGCTTCTTAACAGCTTTTATCCCCAAGCCATAAGGCTTCTGAACAGCTAATCAAATGGCTACCCAGACTATTTGCATTGTCCCCCCCTGGACCCCCTCTTTTACACTGCTGCTACTCTCTGTTTATTATCAATGCATAGTCACTTTAACTGTACCTACATGTATATATTACCTCAATTATCTTGACTAACCTGTTCCCCGCACATTGACTCTGTACTGGTACCCCCTGTATAAAGCCTCACTACTGTTATTTTGTTACTGCTCTTTAATTATTTCTTATTTTTTACTTATCTGTTTTATGCAGTTTAAAAAGTTGTGTTAAGGGCTTGTAAGTAAGCATTTCTCTGTAAGGTCTATGCATGTGACAAATTTGATTTGATACTCAAATTGGTTTAATTATTTATTTATTAGCTAAGTAAATGATAACACAGGATAACAAACACACTTAATACATGCGGAAAAGGTATTCCTTGGTAACCAGTAATTACTCCTCTATAACTACTTCCTTGGTAACCAGTAATTACTCCACTATAACTACTTCCTTGGTAACCAGTAATTACTCCTCTATAACTACTTCCTTGGTAACCAGTAATTACTCCACTATAACTACTTCCTTGGTAACCAGTAATTACTCCTCTATAACTACTTCCTTGGTAACCAGTAATTACTCCTCTATAACTACTTCCTTGGTAACCAGTAATTACTCCTCTATAACTACTTCCTTGGTAACCAGTAATTACTCCTCTATAACTACTTCATTGGTAACCAGTAATTACTCCTCTATAACTACTTCCTTGGTAACCAGTAATTACTCCACTATAACTACTTCCTTGGTAACCAGTAATTACTCCTCTATAACTACTTCCTTGGTAACCAGTAATTACTCCTCTATAACTACTTCCTTGGTAACCAGTAATTACTCCTCTATAACTACTTCCTTGGTAACCAGTAATTACTCCTCTATAACTACTTCATTGGTAACCAGTAATTACTCCTCTATAACTACTTCCTTGGTAACCAGTAATTACTCCTCTATAACTACTTCATTGGTAACCAGTAATTACTCCTCTATAACTACTTCCTTGGTAACCAGTAATTACTCCACTATAACTACTTCCTTGGTAACCAGTAATTACTCCTCTATAACTACTTCCTTGGTAACCAGTAATTACTCCTCTATAACTACTTCATTGGTAACCAGTAATTACTCCTCTATAACTACTTCCTTGGTAACCAGTAATTACTCCTCTATAACTACTTCATTGGTAACCAGTAATTACTCCTCTATAACTACTTCCTTGGTAACCAGTAATTGCTTAACAGCCTCCGACGTGACTTCTATTGTTCCACTTATGTAATGAAGCAAACAACTAATTGAACAATTGTAACATAATTGAACTGTAACCAGCAACTTGTTTTATAGTGTGACAGTTTGGGATGTGTAGTGTTTATATGTAAATGAGAAACTGTGCTGTTTCAGGCCACATCCAGACGTTTGACATGTTTATGATAGAGAAGTGGCCCATCATTCAGGCCTTCGCTCTGGAGGGGATCGGTGGAGGAAGCTTCTTCACCATGAAATACAAGGTACCTCACTCCATATTACTAATACAAATTGTAGGGGGAAATTGTCTAACCTTAGGTCCATGCCAGAATAGTTAGTAAAATAATTACATCTCCATTTAATTTGAGTGGTACAGACATTTGCTACATACATTACAGACATTTGTGGTCACGAGGAGCATTGTACAAAAATAAAGTCATCAGCAATTGGATCATCTCTAACCAATCAGAGTATTAAAGCCAATGACACGTTTTCTAAACACTGCTTTACCCACTTAGGTTGGGCCAGAGCCAGAACACATCTTTCTGGGACCAATCCGAACGGTTAGAATGTGTTTGCATTATAATAATCGTCGGAGAGGTACTCGGATCCAGACTCATTGCAGAGAAGAAACTTGCATTTGGCCGTAGCAAGGAGTTTGGGTTACTTCTCGGAAATGATTGACTGGATGTGTGTACTGTTGCTGTGTGTTCCAGTTGATGGACATTAGTGAGAAGCTGTGGCAGACCTACACCAGATTGGACCCTGTGTCCCTAGACAACCTGCTGACTGAGGTAACCATTCTGAGCTTGAACGCACCACACACCTGTGAGTAGATGTTGGACCAGCGTGTTGTGACGGCCACACTGACTCTGGTATGGTGTCTCTTCCAGGACCTGGTGTTGTTTGAGAAGCAGTGGAGCAGTTTCTTCTCCAGCTTTGACATCGAGAGCCATCTGTCTATCCTGGAACTGTCTGAGGCTCAGGCAGGGGAGGTAACTTAAAACTAGAACTGCTAAAGCAGTCAAATCAAATGGTATTGGTCACACACACATGGTCAGCAGATGTTATTGGTCACATACACATGGTCAGCAGATGTTATTGGTCACATACACATGGTCAGCAGATGTTATTGGTCACATACACATGGTTAGCAGATGTTATTGGTCACATACACATGGTTAGCAGATGTTAATGGTCACGTACACATGGTCAGCAGATGTTATTGGTCACATGGTTAGCAGATGTTATTGGTCACATGGTCAGCAGATGTTAATGGTCACATGGTCAGCAGATGTTATTGGTCACATACACATGGTCAGCAGATGTTATTAGTCACATGGTTAGCAGATGTTAATGGTCACATACACATGGTCAGCAGATGTTATTGGTCACATACACATGGTCAGCAGATGTTATTGGTCACATACACATGGTTAGCAGATGTTATTGGTCACATACACATGGTTATCAGATGTTAATGGTCACGTACACATGGTCAGCAGATGTTATTGGTCACATGGTTAGCAGATGTTATTGGTCACATGGTCAGCAGATGTTATTGGTCACATGGTCAGCAGATGTTATTGGTCACATACACATGGTCAGCAGATGTTATTGGTCACATACACATGGTCAGCAGATGTTATTAGTCACATACACATGGTCAGCAGATGTTATTAGTCACATGGTCAGCAGATGTTATTGGTCACGTACACATGGTTAGCAGATGTTATTAGTCACATACACATGGTCAGCAGATGTTATTGGTCACATGGTCAGCAGATGTTATTGGTCACGTACACATGGTCAGCAGATGTTATTGGTCACATACACATGGTCAGCAGATGTTATTAGTCACATGGTCAGCAGATGTTATTGGTCACATGGTCAGCAGATGTTATTGGTCACATACACATGGTCAGCAGATGTTATTAGTCACATGGTCAGCAGATGTTATTGGTCACATACACATGGTCAGCAGATGTTATTGGTCACATACACATGGTCAGCAGATGTTATTAGTCACATGGTCAGCAGATGTTATTGGTCACATGGTCAGCAGATGTTATTGGTCACGTACACATGGTCAGCAGATGTTATTGGTCACATGGTCAGCAGATGTTATTAGTCACATGGTCAGCAGATGTTATTGGTCACATGGTCAGCAGATGTTATTGGTCACGTACACATGGTCAGCAGATGTTATTGGTCACATGGTCAGCAGATGTTATTGGTCACGTACACATTGTCAGCAGATGTTATTGGTCACATGGTCAGCAGATGTTATTAGTCACATACACATGGTCAGCAGATGTTATTGGTCACATGGTCAGCAGATGTTATTGGTCACATGGTCAGCAGATGTTATTGGTCACATACACATGGTCAGCAGATGTTATTAGTCACGTACACATGGTTAGCAGATGTTATTGGTCACATACACATGGTCAGCAGATGTTATTGGTCACATACACATGGTCAGCAGATGTTATTAGTCACATACACATGGTTAGCAGATGTTATTGGTCACATACACATGGTCAGCAGATGTTATTGGTCACGTACACATGGTCAGCAGATGTTATTGGTCACATACACATGGTCAGCAGATGTTATTGGTCACATACACATGGTTAGCAGATGTTATTGGTCACATACACATGGTCAGCAGATGTTATTGGTCACGTACACATGGTCAGCAGATGTTATTGGTCACATACACATGGTCAGCAGATGTTATTGGTCACATACACATGGTTAGCAGATGTTATTGGTCACATACACATGGTCAGCAGATGTTAATGGTCACGTACACATGGTCAGCAGATGTTATTGGTCACATACACATGGTCAGCAGATGTTATTAGTCACATGGTCAGCAGATGTTATTGGTCACATACACATGGTCAGCAGATGTTATTAGTCACATACACATGGTTAGCAGATGTTATTGGTCACACACACATGGTCAGCAGATGTTATTGGTCACATGGTCAGCAGATGTTATTGGTCACGTACACATGGTTAGCAGATGTTATTGGTCACATGGTCAGCAGATGTTATTGGTCACGTACACATGGTTAGCAGATGTTATTGGTCACATGGTTAGCAGATGTTATTGGTCACACGGTCAGCAGATGTTATTGGTCACATGGTCAGCAGATGTTAATGGTCACATACACATGGTCAGCAGATGTTATTGGTCACATGGTCAGCAGATGTTATTAGTCACATACACATGGTCAGCAGATGTTATTAGTCACATGGTCAGCAGATGTTATTGGTCACATACACATGGTCAGCAGATGTTATTGGTCACATACACATGGTCAGCAGATGTTATTAGTCACATGGTCAGCAGATGTTATTGGTCACATGGTCAGCAGATGTTATTGGTCACGTACACATGGTTAGCAGATGTTATTGGTCACATGGTTAGCAGATGTTATTGGTCACATGGTCAGCAGATGTTATTGGTCACATGGTCAGCAGATGTTATTGGTCACATGGTCAGCAGATGTTATTGGTCACATGGTCAGCAGATGTTATTAGTCACATACACATGGTTAGCAGATGTTATTAGTCACATACACATGGTCAGCAGATGTTATTAGTCACATACACATGGTCAGCAGATGTTATTGGTCACATGGTCAGCAGATGTTATTGGTCACATGGTTAGCAGATGTTATTAGTCACGTACACATGGTCAGCAGATGTTATTGGTCACATGGTCAGCAGATGTTATTGGTCACGTACACATGTTCAGCAGATGTTTATGTGAGTGTAGCGAATGCTTGTGGTTCTAGTTCCTACAGTGCAGTAATATCTAACAAGTAATATCTAACAAGTAATCTAACAATTTCACAAGAACTACCTAATACACACATCTAAAGGGGTTAATGAGAATATGTACATGTAGGTATATGGATGAGCGATGGGCAAGGTGCAATAGATGGTATAAAATACAGTATATACATGTGATATGAGTAATGTAAGATATGTAATATGTAAGATATGTAAACATTATTAAAGTGGCATTGTTTAAAGTGGCATTGTTTAAAGCGACTAGTGATCCATTTATTGAAATGGCCTGTGATTGGGTCTAAGTGCAGGCAGCAGCCTCTCTGAGTTAGTGATGGCTGTTTAGCACTCTGATGGCTTTGAGATAGAAGCTGTTTTTCAGTCTATGCAACACACCTCCAGGCTGTGTAAAGGTTATTTTACCACGAAGGAGAGTGATGGAGAGTGCTGCATCAGTAGACCTGGCCTCCACAATCCCCCGAACTCAACCAAATTGAGCCAACAAGTGCTCAGCATATGAGGGATCTCCTTCAAGACTGTTGGAAAAGCATTCCAGGTGAAGCTGGTTGAGAGAATGCCAAGAGTGTGCCAGGCTGTCATCAAGGCAAAGGGTGGCAATTTTAAAGAATCTCAAATATAAAATATATTTTGGTTTGTTTAACACGTTTTTGAATCCTACATGATTCCATATGTGTTATTTCATATTTTTTAATGTCTTCACTTTTATTCTAAAATGTAGAAAATGGTCAAAATAAAGAAAAACCCTGGAATGAGTCGGTGTTCTAGAACTTTTGATCAGTAGTGAATATAACACACTGTCAGTGTTAGAATCTTAATATCACAAACACAACTGGAGTTATAACCAGTTTTAGGAGTGTATGTCATAAATATATTTTTTAAGGGTTTTCCCCATTGCCCCTCTTTTCCCGACAGTAGGGCCTGCTTCGCTCCTTCTCCCAACAGTGGAAGGTGCCGTGCCCACTTGATAATCACCCGGATAATTGTCTCGGAACAGAACGAAACTAATATCACATATATAACAACAGATTACATAAATAAAGTAAGGTATGATGGGGGAGGAAGGGGGAGAATGGATGAGCGAGACGAAGCGAACGATGCAGCATTATGTCATCATCAATTTAATCTATTGAATTGATCCATTCTAATTATATACCTCATCTTAAAATGGTATGTACCCTATATCAGTTCAGCGAATCACAGCAGTCTAGTCAGTCTACTCCGGCCTATTGGGAGTAGGCTTCACACTGAGAGCTGGCATAATTTACAATGGCAAGAAGACCAAGACGACTTGATGCACGTGCTGCGTTAGCGCTGTTACAAGATCAGATTGAAAATGGTGGGGAAGAAATGAATCATGACTCTGAGCATCAGCCTGAACCTGCACATCCAAGGCCTAAGCGCAAAAAAAGCCAGAACGGCCGCAATTAAATGAAATGGTGAGACAGGAGAAAGGAAGGGACTCACCATTTGGATAGAACCAGCCGGTGACAATGCTACGGGCCGATTATCAGCACAAAATGTCATCGCTGAGAGAGCAGGCTCTACATCTCAAGCACAAAAGTACATCCGCAACACACTCGCCTGCTTTCATTGTTTATGTGACGTGAACATGCTACAGCACATACTGTGGCTGAGGTGCACAGGGAGCAAGGGATGCCTGGGATCTGTCTGTTGATGAGCTGGAAGCGTTCATTTCAATCCTGTATGTCCGTGAAGTATTTCGGTGGCGAGAGCGTGTATATGGAGAGCTTCTGCTGAGACATGTACTGTATGGGATACCTTTCTTTGGAGAAACCATTTCACCAGACTACTTCAGAGAGATCATGTGTTACCTCCATTTTGATGACAGAGAAAACACATTGAATAGAGAGTGTGTAGAATTCACGTGTAGAATTTATTATACAATAGACAATATTCACACATTTTGCAGCACGTGGATTAAGTATAAAAATAATAATGACTCAATAATCCATGCTTTCTGGCAATGCGATATAGTCTGGAATATGTGGGCGGAGCTAGAAAGTTGGCTGCCAGAGGTATTACAATGTAAACTTCCTTTTAATCCGTCTGTCTGTATATTTCAAGACATGTCATATGGTTGTATAGTGAGATACCCAATGGACTGGACGATTCTCATTTCTCATCTTGAAAAAAATGTATATTAAAAACTTGGCAATCAATTAATCTACCATAATTAACAGAATGGAAAAATCTAATTTATTAATGAAATATTGAAATAGCATGGGCGACCAAGGAAAAACGAATTGGTATAATTTAAGGCCATGTGGCAATCAATAATGCAGGCACTAGGGATGGAGATATGACTAGGGATGGAGGTGTGACCCGGTACTAGGGATGGAGATGTGACCAGGTACTAGAGATGGAGATGTGACCAGATACTAGGGATGGAGATGTGACCAGGTACTAGGGATGGAGATGTGACCAGGTACTAGAGATGGAGATGTGACCAGATACAAGGGATGGAGATGTGACCAGGTACTAGAGATGGAGATGTGACCAGATACAAGGGATGGAGATGTGACCAGGTACTAGAGATGGAGATGTGACCAGATACAAGGGATGGAAATATGACCAGGTACTAGGGATGGAGATGTGACCAGATACTAGGGATGGAGATATGACCAGGTACTAGGGATGGAGATGTGACCAGGTACTAGGGATGGAGATATGACCAGGTACAAGGGATGGAGATGTGACCAGATACTAGGGATGGAGATGTGACCAGATACTAGGGATGGAGATGTGACCAGATACTAGGGATGGAGATATGACCAGGTACAAGGGATGGATATGTGACCAGGTACTAGGGATGGAGATGTGACCAGGTACTAGGGATGGAGATATGACCAGGTACTAGGGATGGAGATGTGACCAGATACTAGGGATGGAGATATGACCAGGTACAAGGGATGGAGATGTGACCAGATACTAGGGATGGAGATGTGACCAGGTACTAGGGATGGAGATATGACCAGGTACTAGGGATGGAGACATGACTAGGTACTAGAGATGGATATATGACTAGGGATGGAGGTGTGACCAGGTACTAGAGATGGAGATATGACCAGGTACTAGGGATGGAGATATGACTAGGGATGGAGGTGTGACCCGGTACTAGGGATGGAGATATGACCAGGTACTAGAGATGGATATATGACTAGGGATGGAGGTGTGACCAGGTACTAGAGATGGAGATATGACCAGGTACTAGGGATGGAGATATGACCAGGTACAAGGGATGGAGATATGACCAGGTACAAGGGATGGAGATATGACCAGGTACTAGGGATGGAGATATGACCAGGCACTAGGTATGGATTTATGACCAGGTACTAGAGATGGAGGTGTGACCAGGTACTAGGGATGGAGATATGACCAGGTACTAGGGATGGAGACATGACCAGGTACTAGGGATGGAGATGTGACCAGATACTAGGGATGGAGATGTGACCAGGTACTAGGGATGGAGATATGACCAGGTACTAGGGATGGAGATGTGACCAGGTACTAGGGATGGAGATATGACTAGGTACTAGAGATGGATATATGACTAGGGATGGAGGTGTGACCAGGTACTAGAGATGGAGATATGACCAGGTACTAGGGATGGAGATATGACTAGGGATGGAGGTGTGACCCGGTACTAGGGATGGAGATATGACCAGGTACTAGGGATGGAGACATGACCAGGTACTAGGGATGGAGACATGACCAGGTACTAGGGATGGAGACATGACCAGGTACTAGGGATGGAGATATGACCAGGTACTAGGGATGGAGACATGACCAGGTACTAGGGATGGAGATATGACCAGGTACTAGGGATGGAGACATGACCAGATACTAGGGATGGAGATGTGACCAGATACTAGGGATGGAGATGTGACCAGGTACTAGGGATGGAGATATGACTAGGTACTAGAGATGGATATATGACTAGGGATGGAGATATGACTAGGTACTAGAGATGGATATATGACTAGGGATGGAGGTGTGACCAGGTACTAGAGATGGAGATATGACCAGGTACTAGGGATGGAGATATGACTAGGGATGGAGGTGTGACCCGGTACTAGGGATGGAGATATGACCAGGTACTAGGGATGGAGACATGACCAGGTACTAGGGATGGAGACATGACCAGGTACTAGGGATGGAGACATGACCAGGTACTAGGGATGGAGATATGACCAGGTACTAGGGATGGAGACATGACCAGGTACTAGGGATGGAGATATGACCAGGTACTAGGGATGGAGACATGACCAGGTACTAGGGATGGAGATATGACCAGGTACTAGGGATGGAGACATGACCAGGTACTAGGGATGGAGATATGACCAGGTACAAGGGATGGAGATATGACCAGGTACAAGGGATGGAGATATGACCAGGTACTAGGGATGGAGATATGACCAGGTACTAGGGATGGAGATATGACCAGGTACTAGGGATGGAGATATGACCAGGTACAAGGGATGGAGGTGTGACCAGGTACTAGGGATGGAGACATGACCAGGTACTAGGGATGGAGACATGACCAGGTACTAGGGATGGAGATATGACCAGGTACTAGGGATGGAGACATGACCAGGTACTAGGGATGGAGATATGACCAGGTACTAGGGATGGAGACATGACCAGGTACTAGGGATGGAGATATGACCAGGTACTAGGGATGGAGACATGACCAGGTACTAGGGATGGAGATATGACCAGGTACAAGGGATGGAGATATGACCAGGTACAAGGGATGGAGATATGACCAGGTACTAGGGATGGAGATATGACCAGGTACTAGGGATGGAGATATGACCAGGTACTAGGGATGGAGATATGACCAGGTACTAGGGATGGAGATATGACCAGGTACAAGGGATGGAGGTGTGACCAGGTACTAGGGATGGAGACATGACCAGGTACTAGGGATGGAGATATGACCAGGTACAAGGGATGGAGATATGACCAGGTACAAGGGATGGAGATATGACCAGGTACTAGGGATGGAGATATGACCAGGTACTAGGGATGGAGGTGTGACCAGGTACTAGAGATGGAGATATGACCAGGCACTAGGGATGGAGATATGACCAGGTACTAGGTATGGAGATATGACCAGGTACTAGGGACATCGATATGACTAGAGATGGAGATATGACCAGGTACTAGGGATGGAGATATGACCAGGCACTAGGGATGGAGATATGACCAGGCACTAGGGATGGAGATATGACCAGGCACTAGGGATGGAGATGTGACCAGGTACTAGGGATGGAGATATGACCAGGTACTAGGGATGGAGAAATGACCAGGTACTAGAGATGGAGGTGTGACCAGGTACTAGGGATGGAGGTGTGACCAGGTACTAGGGATGGAGATATGACCAGGTACTAGGGATGGAGATGTGACCAGGTACTAGGGATGGAGGTGTGACCAGGTACTAGAGATGGAGATATGACCAGGTACTAGAAATGGAGATATGACCAGGTACTAGGGATGGAGGTGTGACTATGGATGGAGGTGTGACTAGGGATGGAGATATGACCAGGCACTAGGGATGGAGGTGTGACTAGGGATGGAGGTGTGACTAGGGATGGAGATATGACCAGGCACTAGGGATGGAGGTGTGACTAGGGATGGAGGTGTGACTAGGGATGGAGGTGTGACTAGGGATGGAGGTATGACCAGGCACTAGGGATGGAGAGATGACCAGGTACTAGGGATGGAGGTGTGACTATGGATGAAGGTGTGACTAGGGATGGAGGTGTGACTAGGGATGGAGGTGTGACTAGGGATGGAGGTGTGACTAGGGATGGAGATATGACCAGGCACTAGGGATGGAGGTGTGACTAGGGGAGGTAACTTAACATAGCTACATATTGTCTACAACTACATTATTACAGTCTAGGGCTCAGACAGGGGAGGTAACTTAACATGGCTACATGTTGTCTATAACTACATTATTACAATCTGGGGCTCAGACAGGGGAGGTAACTTAACATGTTGTCTATAACTACATGTTGTCTATAACTACATTATTACAGTCTGGGGCTCAGACAGGGGAGGTAACTTAACATAGCTACATGTTGTCTATAACTACATTATTACAATCTGGGGCTCAGACAGGGGAGGTAACTTAACATGTTGTCTATAACTACATGTTGTCTATAACTACATTATTACAGTCTGGGGCTCAGACAGGGGAGGTAACTTAACATGTTGTCTATAACTACATGTTGTCTATAACGACATTATTACAGTCTGGGGCTCAGACAGGGGAGGTAACTTAACATGTTGTCTATAGCTACATGTTATCTATAACTACATTATTACAGTCTGGGCTCAGGCAGGGGAGGTAACTTAACATAGCTACATATTGTCTATAACTACATTATTACAATCTGGGGCTCAGACAGGGGAGGTAACTTAACATGTTGTCTATAACTACATGTTGTCTATAACTACATTATTACAGTCTGGGGCTCAGACAGGGGAGGTAACTTAACATGTTGTCTATAGCTACATGTTATCTATAACTACATTATTACAGTCTGGGCTCAGGCAGGGGAGGTAACTTAACATGTTGTCTATAGCTACATGTTATCTATAACTACATTATTACAGTCTGGGCTCAGGCAGGGGAGTTAACACATGTTCTCTAGTTGGCCAAGTACAGGTTGCTATGTTGGTTTGTTAGTGAGCAAACCAAACCATTGACTAAATGTCTGTTAAATCCCCAGGCGTTCCGGAGTTATTTCTCTCATGGCCTGATCTCCAGTAACATCGCTGACAGCAGCAGGAGACGGCAGCCCTTGGTTCTGTTTGGGAGCCACTCCTCCATGGAGAACCTTCACAGCTACTCCTTCAACTTCCCTTCTGATGGACACCAGGTCCGCAACACCGGACCCCAGGGGACCCCAGCCAAACACATGGTGAGAGCACCCTAACCCCTATCTAACCAAACACATGGTGAGAGCACCCTAACCCCTATCTAACCAAACACATGGTGAGAGCACCCTAACCCCTATCTAACCAAACACATGGTGAGAGCACCCTAACCCCTATCTAACCAAACACATGGTGAGAGCACCCTAACCCCTATCTAACCAAACACATGGTGAGAGCACCCTAACCCCTATCTAACCAAACACATGGTGAGAGCACCCTAAACCCTAACCCTTATCTAACCAAACACATGGTGAGAGCACCCTAACCCCTATCTAACCAAACACATGGTGAGAGCACCCTAAACACTAACCCCTATCTAACCAAACACATGGTGAGAGCACCCTAACCCCTATCTCACCAAACACATGGTGAGAGCACCCTAACCCCTATCTAACCAAACACATGGTGAGAGCACCCTAACCCCTAACCCCTATTTAACCAAACACATGGTGAGAGCACCCTAAACCCTAACCCCTATCTAACCAAACACATGGTGAGAACACCCTAAACCCTAACCCCTATCTAACCAAACACATGGTGAGAGCACCCTAAACCCTATCTAACCAAACACATGGTGAGAGCACCCTAACCCCTATCTAACCTAACACATGGTGAGAGCACCCTAACCCCTATCTAACCAAACACATGGTGAGAGCACCCTAAACCCTAACCCCTATCTAACCAAACACATGGTGAGAGCACCCTAAACCCTAACCCCTATCTAACCAAACACATGGTGAGAGCACCCTAAACCCTAACCCCTATCTAACCAAACACATGGTGAGAGCACCCTAACCCCTATCTAACCAAGCACATGGTGAGAGCACCCTAACCCCTATCTAACCAAACACATGGTGAGAGCACCCTAACCCCTATTTAACCAAACACATGGTGAGAGCACCCTAACCCCTATCTAACCAAACACATAGTGAGAACACCCTAACCCCTATCTAACCAAACACATGGTGAGAACACCCTAAACCCTAACCCCTATCTAACCAAACACATGGTGAGAGCACCCTAAACCCTAACCCCTATCTAACCAAACACATGGTGAGAGCACCCTAACCCCTATCTAACCAAACACATGGTGAGAGCACCCTAAACCCTAAACCCTATCTAACCAAACACATGGTGAGAGCACCCTAACCCCTATCTAACCAAACACATGGTGAGAGCACCCTAAACACTAACCCCTATCTAACCAAACACATGGTGAGAGCACCCTAACCCCTATCTAACCAAACACATGGTGAGAGCACCCTAACACCTATCTAACCAAACACATGGTGAGAGCACCCTAACCCCTATCTAACCAAACACATGGTGAGAGCACCCTAAACCCTAACCCCTATCTCACCAAACACATGGTGAGAGCACCCTAACCCCTATCTAACCAAACACATGGTGAGAGCACCCTAACCCCTAACCCCTATCTAACCAAACACATGGTGAGAGCACCCTAAACCCTATCTAGATTAGACTGTTACTTATCCCCTATCCAGATTAGACTGTTACCTAACCCCTATCCAGATTAGACTGTTACCTAACCCCTATCCAGATTAGACTGTTACCTAACCCCTATCCAGATTAGACTGTTACCTAACCCCTATCCAGATTAGACTGTTCCTCTACTTTTACCTAACCCCTATCCAGATTAGACTGTTACCTAACCCCTATCCAGATTAGACTGTTCCTCTACTGTAACCTAACCCCTATCCAGATTAGACTGTTACCTAACCCCTATCCAGATTAGACTGTTACCTAACCCCTATCCAGATTAGACTGTTCCTCTACTGTAACCTAACCCCTATCCAGATTAGACTGTTACCTAACCTCTATCCAGATTAGACTGTTCCTCTACTGTTACCTAACCCCTATCCAGATTAGACTGTTCCTCTACTGTTACCTAACCCCTATCCAGATTAGACTGTTACCTAACCTCTATCCAGATTATACTGTTACCTAACCCCTATCCAGATTAGACTGTTCCTCTACTGTTACCTAACCCCTATCCAGATTAGACTGTTACCTAACCTCTATCCAGATTAGACTGTTCCTCTACTGTTACCTAACCTCTATCCAGATTATACTGTTACCTAACCCCTATCCAGATTAGACTGTTCCTCTACTGTTACCTAACCCCTATCCAGATTAGACTGTTCCTCTACTGTTACCTAACCCCTATCCAGATTAGACTGTTCCTCTACTGTTACCTAACCCCTATCCAGATTAGACTGTTACCTAACCTCTATCCAGATTAGACTGTTACCTAACCCCTATCCAGATTAGACTATTACCTAACCTCTATCCAGATTAGACTGTTACCTAACCTCTATCCAGATTAGACTGTTACCTAACCTCTATCCAGATTAGACTGTTACCTAACCTCTATCCAGATTAGACTGTTACCTAACCTCTATCCAGATTATATTGTTACCTAACCCCTATCCAGATTAGACTGTTACCTAACCTCTATCCAGATTAGACTATTAGTGTTGTGTGTGCATGTTTAATGAGATGGCTTGGCAGTCCATGTTGGGCTTGGTCTCCCTAGAGTACTCTGTAATCTGTCCTTGTCTGTCAGGTTCTCCAGTGTGTGGCTCCTAAAGGATCTTTAGCCTGCTCCAGGACTTACTTCTTTGGAACCACTCACATCCCCTACCTAGGTAAACATAGCCCATAATGTATACACTAAACTGTTTGTTAGATCTACCATAGCTATTTTACTGTCTGTAGACCTAATATCTGATGTTTCCCTTGCAGGGAATGACAACATGCAACAGAAGAAAACAGAACTGCTGTAAGTTCACCAAGACAACATGTCCAAACCTGTTAACCCATCTCCCCTATATGATAATACTGTATATAACGTCTTAAATATATCTCTTCTAGATCTACATATTATATAAGGTGTTAAATATATCTCCTCTAGATCTACATATTATATAAGGTGTTAAATATATCTCCTCTAGATCTACATATTATATAAGGTGTTAAATATATCTCCTCTAGATCTACATATTATATAAGGTGTTAAATATCTCTCTTCTAGATCTACATATTATATAAGGTGTTAAATATATCTCTGCTAGATCTACATATTATATAAGGTGTTAAATATATCTCCTCTAGATCTACATATTATATAAGGTGTTAAATATATCTCCTCTAGATCTACATATTATATAAGGTGTTAAATATATCTCCTCTAGATCTACATATTATATAAGGTGTTAAATATATCTCCTCTAGATCTACATATTATATAAGGTGTTAAATATATCTCTGCTAGATCTACATATTATATAAGGTGTTAAATATATCTCCTCTAGATCTACATATTATATAAGGTGTTAAATATATCTCTGCTAGATCTACATATTATATAAGGTGTTAAATATATCTCTGCTAGATCTACATATTATATAAGGTGTTAAATATATCTCCTCTAGATCTACATATTATATAAGGTGTTAAATATATCTCTTCTAGAACAGTGGTTACCAAACTGTGGAGTTTTCAGGAACTCAGACCAGCGTTGAACTTTCTCTTGGAAGTTGTAATCGTATAATGCACAAGGTGATTGTAACGGTTTTCTTTATGAGAAGGAGAGTCGGACCAAAATGCGGCGTGTAGATTACGATCCATGTTTATTGTGACTATAGCAACACGAATCTAAATACAAACAGTGCAAAATAATAAACGTAATGAAAACCGAAACAGCCTAAACTGGTGCAAACTAACACTAAGGACACAAAGGACAGGAACAATCACCCACAAACACACAGTGAAACCCAGGCTACCTAAATATGGTTCCCAATCAGAGACAATGACGAACACCTGCCTCTGACTGAGAACCATATCAGGCTGAACATAGAAATAGACAAACAAGACATGAAACATAGAATACCCACTCAGATCACACCCTGACCAATCAAAACATAGAAAATACAAAGTAAACTATGGTCAGGGCGTGACAGTGATATTTCTATCTTGGGTAGTGCATGATCAGCTCCTCTTGTCATGTCAGTCATTACAGACCTTAGAGAGATATTTATAACTTGTCTGAAATGTCCAGATCAACTAGCCCAGGTACGTTTTTTTTAGTCCATAGATTTTGTAGTAATGTTTGATTCACTCAAATAACATATGAATTCACATTAGACAGTTTTGCTTTAAACCTGCAAAATGTTCTCACCGCCAACAAGAGGGGCTTGAACAGTTGAACAGTGCTTGTGCCCGTAGAATTGGTCATGGCGTGCGCACACGTGCAGGTGGGGGTGAGGTATGTCCTTGCCCCCCCCCCCCCCCCCCCCCCCCCCCCCTCCCCCGTTTGGCCTCAGTGAAACCTGTTGGGAACCCCTGCTCTAGAAGATGATGCCTGAATATTATGTAGAACATGTACATATTACACTACATGGCCCAACGTGAGATGAGATGTTGGATGAGCAGCTGTCCACATACTTCTGTTCATGTAGTGTATGTACGGTGTTAAATCTATCTCTCTTCCAGTCTTCTCTCTCAGATCTATGCAGCAGCCGTCCAGTCGGTCCTGGCTGGAATCAAATGCTACTCCAACACCACTAGTGCAACTAAGGTGATAGTCATTTCTCCAACTAGCTACAGTCTGAAGTTTACATACACCTTAGACAAATACATTTAAACTCAGTTTTTCACAATTTCTGACATTTAATCCTAGTAAATTTCCCTGTCTTAGGTCAGTTAGGATCACCACTTTATCTTTAAGAATATGAAATGTCAGAATAATAGTAGAGAATTATTTATTTCAGCTTTTATTTCTTTCATCACATTCCCAGTGGGTCAGAAGTTTACATACACTCAATTAGTATTTGGTAGCATTGCCTTTAAATTATTTAACTTGTGTCAAACGTTTTGGGTAGCCTTCCACAAGCTTCCCACAATAAGTTGGGTGCATTTTGTCCCATTCCTCCAGACAGAGCTGGTGTGACTGAGTCAGGTTTGTAGGCCTCCTTGCTCGCACACGCTTTTTCAGTTCTGTCCACACATTTTCTATAGGATTGAGGTCAGGGCTTTGTGATGGCCACTCCAATACCTTGACTTTGTTGTCCTTAAGCCATTTTGCCACAACTTCGGAAGTATGCTTGGGGTCATTGTTCATTTGGAAGATCTATTTGCAACCAAGCTTTTAACTATTATTATGCATGGTATACTGTAACTAACTAGGCACGGCGGTATGCTGTAACTAACTAGGCACGGCGGTATGCTGTAACTAACTAGGCACGGCGGTATGCTGTAACTAACTAGGCACGGCGGTATGCTGTAACTAACTAGGCACGGCGGTATGCTGTAACTAACTAGGCACGGCGGTATGCTGTAACTAACTAGGCACGGCGGTATGCTGTAACTAACTAGGCACGGCGGTATGCTGTAACTAACTAGGCACGGCGGTATGCTGTAACTAACTAGGCACGGCGGTATGCTGTAACTAACTAGGCACGGCGGTATGCTGTAACTAACTAGGCACGGCGGTATGCTGTAACTAACTAGGCACGGCGGTATGCTGTAACTAACTAGGCACGGCGGTATGCTGTAACTAACTAGGCACGGCGGTATGCTGTAACTAACTAGGCACGGCGGTATGCTGTAACTAACTAGGCACGGCGGTATGCTGTAACTAACTAGGCACGGCGGTATGCTGTAACTAGCTAGGCACGGCGGTATGCTGTAACTAACTAGGCACGGCGGTATGCTGTAACTAACTAGGCACGGCGGTATGCTGTAACTAACTAGGCACGGCGGTATGCTGTAACTAACTAGGCACGGCGGTATGCTGTAACTAACTAGGCACGGCGGTATGCTGTAACTAACTAGGCACGGCGGTATGCTGTAACTAACTAGGCACGGCGGTATGCTGTAACTAACTAGGCACGGCGGTATGCTGTAACTAACTAGGCACGGCGGTATGTTGTAACTAACTAGGCACGGCGGTATGCTGTAACTAACTAGGCACGGCGGTATGCTGTAACTAACTAGGCACGGCGGTATGCTGTAACTAACTAGGCACGGCGGTATGCTGTAACTAACTAGGCACGGCGGTATGCTGTAACTAACTAGGCACGGCGGTATGCTGTAACTAACTAGGCACGGCGGTATGCTGTAACTAACTAGGCACGGCGGTATGCTGTAACTAACTAGGCACGGCGGTATGCTGTAACTAACTAGGCACGGCGGTATGCTGTAACTAACTAGGCACGGCGGTATGCTGTAACTAACTAGGCACGGCGGTATGCTGTAACTAACTAGGCACGGCGGTATGCTGTAACTAACTAGGCACGGCGGTATGCTGTAACTAACTAGGCACGGCGGTATGCTGTAACTAACTAGGCACGGCGGTATGCTGTAACTAACTAGGCACGGCGGTGTGCTGTAACTAACTAGGCACGGCGGTATGCTGTAACTAACTAGGCACGGCGGTATGCTGTAACTAACTAGGCACGGCGGTATGCTGTAACTAACTAGGCACGGCGGTATGCTGTAACTAACTAGGCACGGCGGTATGCTGTAACTAACTAGGCACGGCGGTATGCTGTAACTAACTAGGCACGGCGGTATGCTGTAACTAACTAGGCACGGCGGTATGCTGTAACTAACTAGGCACGGCGGTATGCTGTAACTAACTAGGCACGGCGGTATGCTGTAACTAGCTAGGCACGGCGGTATGCTGTAACTAGCTAGGCACGGCGGTATGCTGTAACTAACTAGGCACGGCGGTATGCTGTAACTAACTAGGCACGGCGGTATGCTGTAACTAGCTAGGCACGGCGGTATGCTGTAACTAGCTAGGCACGGCGGTATGCTGTAACTAACTAGGCACGGCGGTATGCTGTAACTAACTAGGCACGGCGGTATGCTGTAACTAGCTAGGCACGGCGGTATGCTGTAACTAACTAGGCACGGCGGTATGTTGTAACTAACTAGGCACGGCAGTGTGCTGTAGGCGTTGGATGAGGACGAGTGTTGGGTTACTGACTGAAACTTGTGTATATTTTGTGTATATTTCCAGGCGAAGGACGTAGCAGAGCATACCTTCCATCTGGCACTGGACTCGGTCCACCTGCCTCAGTACAGAGCTGCTCTCAGGTACCAGCACACCTGTCACAATAGATAACAACTCTACCTTTGTATTCCTCTGAATGACGACGCTAGCTGATCTATTATAAAGTGTTCTACCTGTTGTTTCATTAGTGTCCTCTGAATGACGACGCTAGCTGATCTAGTATAAAGTGTTCACCTGTTGTTTCATTAGTGTCCTCTGAATGACGACGTTAGCTGATCTAGTATAAAGTGTTCACCTGTTGTTTCATTAGTGTCCTCTGAATGACGACCCTAGCTGATCTAGTATAAAGTGTTCACCTGTTGTTTCATTAGTGTCCTCTGAATGACGACGCTAGCTGATCTAGTATAAAGTGTTCTACCTGTTGTTTCATTAGTGTCCTCTGAATGACGACGTTAGCTGATCTAGTATAAAGTGTTCTACCTGTTGTTTCATTAGTGTCCTCTGAATGACGACGTTAGCTGATCTAGTATAAAGTGTTCTACCTGTTGTTTCATTAGTGTCCTCTGAATGACGACGCTAGCTGATCTAGTATAAAGTGTTCTACCTGTTGTTTCATTAGTGTCCTCTGAATGACGACGCTAGCTGATCTAGTATAAAGTGTTCTACCTGTTGTTTCATTAGTGTCCTCTGAATGACGACGCTAGCTGATCTAGTATAAAGTGTTCTACCTGTTGTTTCATTAGTGTCCTCTGAATGACGACGCTAGCTGATCTAGTATAAAGTGTTCTACCTGTTGTTTCATTAGTGTCCTCTGAATGACGACGCTAGCTGATCTAGTATAAAGTGTTCTACCTGTTGTTTCATTAGTGTCCTCTGAATGACGACGCTAGCTGATCTAGTATAAAGTGTTCTACCTGTTGTTTCATTAGTGTCCTCTGAATGACGACGTTAGCTGATCTAGTATAAAGTGTTCTACCTGTTGTTTCATTAGTGTCCTCTGAATGACGACGTTAGCTGATCTAGTATAAAGTGTTCTACCTGTTGTTTCATTAGTGTCCTCTGAATGACGACGCTAGCTGATCTAGTATAAAGTGTTCTACCTGTTGTTTCATTAGTGTCCTCTGAATGACGACGCTAGCTGATCTAGTATAAAGTGTTCTACCTGTTGTTTCATTAGTGTCCTCTGAATGACGACGTTAGCTGATCTAGTATAAAGTGTTCTACCTGTTGTTTCATTAGTGTCCTCTGAATGACGACGTTAGCTGATCTAGTATAAAGTGTTCTACCTGTTGTTTCATTAGTGTCCTCTGATTGACGACGTTAGCTGATCTAGTATAAAGTGTTCTACCTGTTGTTTCATTAGTGTCCTCTGAATGACGACGTTAGCTGATCTAGTATAAAGTGTTCTACCTGTTGTTTCATTAGTGTCCTCTGAATGACGACGCTAGCTGATCTAGTATAAAGTGTTCTACCTGTTGTTTCATTAGTGTCCTCTGAATGACGACGTTAGCTGATCTAGTATAAAGTGTTCTACCTGTTGTTTCATTAGTGTCCTCTGAATGACGATGTTAGCTGATCTAGTATAAAGTGTTCTACCTGTTGTTTCATTAGTGTCCTCTGAATGACGACGTTAGCTGATCTAGTATAAAGTGTTCTACCTGTTGTTTCATTAGTGTCCTCTGAATGACGACGCTAGCTGATCTAGTATAAAGTGTTCTACCTGTTGTTTCATTAGTGTCCTCTGAATGACGACGTTAGCTGATCTAGTATAAAGTGTTCTACCTGTTGTTTCATTAGTGTCCTCTGAATGACGACGTTAGCTGATCTAGTATAAAGTGTTCTACCTGTTGTTTCATTAGTGTCCTCTGAATGACGACGCTAGCTGATCTAGTATAAAGTGTTCTACCTGTTGTTTCATTAGTGTCCTCTGAATGACGACGCTAGCTGATCTAGTATAAAGTGTTCTACCTGTTGTTTCATTAGTGTCCTCTGAATGACGACGCTAGCTGATCTAGTATAAAGTGTTCTACCTGTTGTTTCATTAGTGTCCTCTGAATGACGACGTTAGCTGATCTAGTATAAAGTGTTCACCTGTTGTTTCATTAGTGTCCTCTGAATGACGACGCTAGCTGATCTAGTATAAAGTGTTCACCTGTTGTTTCATTAGTGTCCTCTGAATGACGACGCTAGCTGATCTAGTATAAAGTGTTCTACCTGTTGTTTCATTAGTGTCCTCTGAATGACGACGTTAGCTGATCTAGTATAAAGTGTTCTACCTGTTGTTTCATTAGTGTCCTCTGAATGACGACGTTAGCTGATCTGTATAAAGTGTTCTACCTGTTGTTTCATTAGTGTCCTCTGAATGACGACGTTAGCTGATCTAGTATAAAGTGTTCTACCTGTTGTTTCATTAGTGTCCTCTGAATGACGACGCTAGCTGATCTAGTATAAAGTGTTCTACCTGTTGTTTCATTAGTGTCCTCTGAATGACGACGCTAGCTGATCTAGTATAAAGTGTTCTACCTGTTGTTTCATTAGTGTCCTCTGAATGACGACGCTAGCTGATCTAGTATAAAGTGTTCTACCTGTTGTTTCATTAGTGTCCTCTGAATGACGACGCTAGCTGATCTAGTATAAAGTGTTCTACCTGTTGTTTCATTAGTGTCCTCTGAATGACGACGCTAGCTGATCTAGTATAAAGTGTTCTACCTGTTGTTTCATTAGTGTCCTCTGAATGACGACGCTAGCTGATCTAGTATAAAGTGTTCTACCTGTTGTTTCATTAGTGTCCTCTGAATGACGACGTTAGCTGATCTAGTATAAAGTGTTCTACCTGTTGTTTCATTAGTGTCCTCTGAATGACGACGTTAGCTGATCTAGTATAAAGTGTTCTACCTGTTGTTTCATTAGTGTCCTCTGAATGACGACGCTAGCTGATCTAGTATAAAGTGTTCTACCTGTTGTTTCATTAGTGTCCTCTGAATGACGACGCTAGCTGATCTAGTATAAAGTGTTCTACCTGTTGTTTCATTAGTGTCCTCTGAATGACGACGTTAGCTGATCTAGTATAAAGTGTTCTACCTGTTGTTTCATTAGTGTCCTCTGAATGACGACGTTAGCTGATCTAGTATAAAGTGTTCTACCTGTTGTTTCATTAGTGTCCTCTGATTGACGACGTTAGCTGATCTAGTATAAAGTGTTCTACCTGTTGTTTCATTAGTGTCCTCTGAATGACGACGTTAGCTGATCTAGTATAAAGTGTTCTACCTGTTGTTTCATTAGTGTCCTCTGAATGACGACGTTAGCTGATCTAGTATAAAGTGTTCTACCTGTTGTTTCATTAGTGTCCTCTGAATGACGACGCTAGCTGATCTAGTATAAAGTGTTCTACCTGTTGTTTCATTAGTGTCCTCTGAATGACGACGTTAGCTGATCTAGTATAAAGTGTTCTACCTGTTGTTTCATTAGTGTCCTCTGAATGACGATGTTAGCTGATCTAGTATAAAGTGTTCTACCTGTTGTTTCATTAGTGTCCTCTGAATGACGACGTTAGCTGATCTAGTATAAAGTGTTCTACCTGTTGTTTCATTAGTGTCCTCTGAATGACGACGCTAGCTGATCTAGTATAAAGTGTTCTACCTGTTGTTTCATTAGTGTCCTCTGAATGACGACGTTAGCTGATCTAGTATAAAGTGTTCTACCTGTTGTTTCATTAGTGTCCTCTGAATGACGACGTTAGCTGATCTAGTATAAAGTGTTCTACCTGTTGTTTCATTAGTGTCCTCTGAATGACGACGCTAGCTGATCTAGTATAAAGTGTTCTACCTGTTGTTTCATTAGTGTCCTCTGAATGACGACGCTAGCTGATCTAGTATAAAGTGTTCTACCTGTTGTTTCATTAGTGTCCTCTGAATGACGACGCTAGCTGATCTAGTATAAAGTGTTCTACCTGTTGTTTCATTAGTGTCCTCTGAATGACGACGTTAGCTGATCTAGTATAAAGTGTTCTACCTGTTGTTTCATTAGTGTCCTCTGAATGACGACGTTAGCTGATCTAGTATAAAGTGTTCTACCTGTTGTTTCATTAGTGTCCTCTGAATGACGACGTTAGCTGATCTAGTATAAAGTGTTCTACCTGTTGTTTCATTAGTGTCCTCTGAATGACGACGCTAGCTGATCTAGTATAAAGTGTTCTACCTGTTGTTTCATTAGTGTCCTCTGAATGACGACGTTAGCTGATCTAGTATAAAGTGTTCTACCTGTTGTTTCATTAGTGTCCTCTGAATGACGACGTTAGCTGATCTAGTATAAAGTGTTCTACCTGTTGTTTCATTAGTGTCCTCTGAATGACGACGTTAGCTGATCTAGTATAAAGTGTTCTACCTGTTGTTTCATTAGTGTCCTCTGAATGACGACGTTAGCTGATCTAGTATAAAGTGTTCTACCTGTTGTTTCATTAGTGTCCTCTGAATGACGACGTTAGCTGATCTAGTATAAAGTGTTCACCTGTTGTTTTCTCTCTCAGATCTAAAAGTGTTTTCCACATCCAAGCTGTGAACAACCAGGGCAGGTGGGTTCTGATTGTTATAAAGAAAGTGTTTATTCACACTATGATTCAATGTTGTCAGCTGGCTTTTTATTGACTCATTGTTTTCCTGAATGTTCCGTCTTTCTTGTTTTCCTTTTCAGAATTGTTCCTCTGAGTGAAGAAGGAAGCTGCTTCTTGGTGAAAACTGTAAGTCAATTCTTCCAACCTGATAATTGTTCCAAAACATTTGCGGTAGGCATGTCACTGTGTTTGATTGATTGATTAGATTGGAATGAATTACAATGTGTGTTTTCTGTCCATCACTCCCAAACGTCAATGTCAGTGTATGACAGCCCAGACCTCCAGTGGGGTTAGGGGTCAGGGGTTAAGGGTTATACTTTATAGTGGTGGTTGTGTGTCCCAGGCGTCCATGTCAGTGTACGACATCCCAGACCTCCAGTGGGGTTAGGGGTCAGGGGTTAAGGGTTATACTTTATAGTGGTGGTTGTGTGTCCCAGGCGTCCATGTCAGTGTTCGACATCCCAGACCTCCAGTGGGGGAAAGGAGACCTGGGCTCTGTAGTCTTCTCTGAGTCCTTCCTGGTGTCCAGCATCAACATCCAACAGAAAGGTAAGAGAGACACATACTGTTAGGCCTGACCGATGCCTACTCCCTATTATTATAAACTGTGTGTCTGTGAGTCATGTTGTTCCTCCTAGTTGAACTGTAATGTTGAGTCTGTCCTGTAGATGGAAGTGTTTCCTCAGACAGCTGCTACACCATCCTGACGACAGCTCTGCCTCGATACGTCTGCTGGCTGGTATGTTACCCTCTCTCCTCATCTCTCCTCTCTTCTCATTTCTCCTCTCTTCTCATCTCTCCTCCCCTCAATCCTCTCTCCTTTCCTCTCCTCTCTCTCCATTCATCCAGGGATCAAGTCACTTTCAACAAAATGGCCGTGTTCAAGGGCTTCAAAATGACTGCCAACTGACCTGCAAATCACCTTGCATCATAAATGCTAATTATTATTTGTAGATCAGTCCATAATCCATAATGCATTGTGGATTTGATCCTCTCGTTCACAGCCCTCGTTAACTGTGTGTCCTAATGGCTTTAGGTGGAGTCTGATGTGAAGCATTCTGAGAAGGCCCAGGTCCTGCTGAAGGTCAGACAACAACCGCTCATGTTGCCGTTATTACATTGAGACATGCTGGTCAGTGTGTTGATGTGTATTGTGTGTGTTTAATCCCCAGGAGGAGGAGGGTACCTGCCTGGGCACCTCTTTGACTACAGCAGACACAGCTCATGTGTTCTCCAACAGCCTGCTCTCCACTCCAGAGGAAGGTGACACATACTTGCTCTCTCTGTAGTCAGCCCGCCAGTCAGCTAGTCAGTTTAGTCTAGAGGTCGACCCATTATGATTTTTCAACACCGATACTGATTATTGGAGGACAAAAAAGGCCGATACCGATTAATCGGGCGATAAATATATACACACACACACACACACACTTTTGTAATAATGACAATTGCAACAATACTGAATGAACAATGAACACTTTTATTTTAACATAATATATATATTATGGGCTTTTGGATGGGTGTTCTTAAGGTGATTCCACAGGTTGGTGGTATTTTTTGATTTAGCCGTTGCTGACCCCATGCATACATCTTTATCACAAATAAGACACCTTGCTTTCCCTGGTGCCAATTCCATGTAATAGTCCCACACTGGTGCTCTGCTTTTCTCTGCCATCTGTAAAACACACATCTCTGAAGTGACAATGATACTGAAGAGTCTGCTTAGGAGACAAATACTCAACTGTTTGAATAAAAATAGAGTTTAAGTTACCTGTGATGAATGTTGAAAACAAAAACTGTCTTTTCTATATGCAGGAAATCCTATTTTAATAATGGGCATGGGAAGAATTGACTACCAAAGTGCGAGTCATAATTCCCATGACACCTTCTAGCAAAATCTGAAATGCGGTTCATTCATTTATTCCATAGGATATTTTTAGATTCACTTAAAATAAGGTCTGTGTTTTTTGTAGGCTTACACCACCTTGCCAATTTTATAACTGTGTAGATATCCATAGGACAAGGTAACTCTGATCAATATTGGCTAAATATAAGCGAAAATAAAAAAAATTTGTAGAGTGGATTTATGAAAATATGTTGACAAACGTTACCTTATCCTAGTGAGATTTACATGGGTATCAAAACACAGAGGAGGTTTAAACCTGCACCCTAACCTGCACCCTAACCTGCACCCTAACCTGCACCCTAACCTGCACCCTAACCTGCACCCTAACCTGCACGAAACACAGACCTTATCTGAAGTAGATCAAGACATTCTCTATGGAAGACATGAACAGAGGTGGTTTAAGCCTGAACCCTAACCTGCACGAAACACAGACCTTATCTGAAGTAGATCAAGACATTCTCTATGGAAGACATGAACAGAGGTGGTTTAAGCCTGAACCCTAACCTGCACGAAACACAGACCTTATCTGAAGTAGATCAAGACATTCTCTATGGAAGACATGAACAGAGGTGGTTTAAGCCTGAACCCTAACCTGCACGAAACACAGACCTTATTGGAAGTAGATCAAGACATTCTCTATGGAAGACATGAACGGTAAAATAACGAAGGAACCCCTTTCAAGTTCAGCCGCAAGTTATTACAGGAATTATAACGCGTCAACTATTTCTCTAAACCATATACCTTTGACTATTACGAGCCTGCTGCTGCCTACCACCCCTAAGACTGCTCTATCAAATATCAAATCATAGACTTAACTATAATAAACACACAGAAATACGAGCCTTAGGTCAAATCCGGAAACTATCACCTCGAAAACAAAACGTTTATTCCGTTCCGTATTTTATCTAACGGGTGGTATCCATGAGTCTAAATATTCCTGTTACATTGCACAACCTTCAATATTATGTCATAATTACGTAAAATTCTGGCAAATCAGTTCGCAAAGAGCCAGGTGGCCCAAACTGTTGCATATACACTGACTCTACGTGCAATGAACGCAAGAGAAGTGACACAATTTCACCTGGTTAATATTGCCTGCTAACCTGGATTTATTTTAGCTAAATATGCAGGTTTAAAAATATATACTTGTGTATTGATTTTAAGAAAGGCATTGATGTTTATGGTTAAGTACACATTGGAGCAACAACAGTCGTTGATTGATTGTTTTTATAAGATAAGTTTAATGCTAGCTAGCAACTTACCTTGGCTTACTGCATTTGCGTAACAGGCAGTCTCCTTGTGGAGTGCAACGAGAGGCAGGTGGTTAGAGCGTTGGACTAGTTAACTGTAAGGTTGCAAGATTGGGTCCCCCGAGCTGACAAGGTAAAAATCTGTTGTTCTGCCCCTGAACGAGGCAGTTAACCCATCGTTCTTAGGCCGTCGTTGAAAATAAGAATGTGTTCTTATTAACTGACTTGCCTCGTTAAATAAAGGTATAAAAAAAATATTTAAAAAACGGCGCCCAAAAATACCGATTTCCGATTGTTATGAAAACTTCAAATCAGCCCTAATTAATCGGCCATTCCGATTAATCGGTCGACCTCTAGTACAGTCAGTTAGTCAGTCAGCCAGCCAGCTAGTTTGTCCAGTTCAGCCAGTCTGTCAGTCCAGCCAGTGGCCGTGTTCGAGAGGATCTAAAATGAGTAGTTATTTATGATCCCAGGTGATTTGTAGATCAGTCAGTCGCCTGCAGTTGTTTTGATGCTCTGGAACACGACCAGTCAGTCAGTCAGTTGGTGGTCTTGTTAGATTAGTAAGGCGAAAGCAAGTTATGTTGTGGGAGGTGCATCTGCGACAGCCGGAAGTCGGTGCTACTGGTTTCCAACAGCAAGGCTCAGTGCAACATGGTGGTGGACAGCTTTGCCAAGAGTGTGCAAGGCTGTTATCAAGGCAAAGGGTGGCTACTTTGAAGAATATAAAATATATTTTCATTTGTTTAACACTTTTTTTGGTTACTACATGATTCCATATGTGTTATTTCATAGTTATGATGTCTTCACTATTATTCTACAATGTAGAAAATAGTACAAATAAAGAAAAACCCTGGAATGAGTAGGTGTGTCCTAACGTTTGACTGGTACTGTGTGTACAATGTACAGTCAATTGGACAGAGAGAGGGCCTTAAATATCACATTCATTTGTACATATCCAGTGTTTACGTGAACTGTGGCAAAGTTGGTTCCTGTCTCAATCACGTCTTTGGTCATGTTCACACGGGTCAAAGAAAAACATCCTAATGATTGGTTGACAATAGATCCTCCCACAATGCAGGTGAGGGCTACAGGATGACGTTGGTGAAGAGCAACTGCAGAAACTTGCAGTCATGACCTTTGATCACATGATTTTTGTAACGTTTATGCAGTCGACATGTCGGTGCAAGTCGGACCATTTTTATCCCCATAATGCAACACACTTTGAAAGGCAGAAACCAGCGATTGTCACCTACTTGACCAAATCAAATTTTATTGGTCACATACACATGGTTTACAGATGTTAATGTGAGTGTAGTGAAATGCTTGTGCTTCTAGTTCCGACAATGCAGTAATAACCAACGAGTAATCTAACCTAACAATTTCACAACAACTACCTTATAGACACAAGTGTAAAGGAATGAATAAGAATATGTACATATAAATATATGGATGAGCGATGGCCGTGCGGCATAGGCAAGATGCAGTAGATGGTATAGAGTACAGTATTTACATATGAGATGAGTAATGTAGGGTATGTAAACATTATTCATGTGGTGATATTTAAAGTGACTAGTGATACCATTATTATGTCCATTTATTAAAGTGGCCAATGATTTCAAGTATGTATGTAGGCAGCAGCCTCAATGTTAGTGGTGGCTGTTTAACAGTCTGATGGCCTTGAGATAGAAGCTGTTTTTCAGTGTCTCAGTCCCAGCTTCGATGCACAAGCAGTGGCTCGGGTGGTTGTTGTCCTTGATGATCTTTATGGCCTTCCTGTGACATCGGGTGGTGTAGGTGTCCTGGAGGGCAGGTAGTTTGCCCCCGGTGATGCGTTGTCCAGACCTCACTACCCTCTGGAGAGCCTTACGGTTGTGGGCGGAGCAGTTGCCGTACCAGGCGGTGATACAGCCCGACAGGATGCTCTCGATTGTGCATCTGTAAAAGTTTGTGAGTGTTTTTGGTGACAAGCCAAATTTCTTCAGCCTCCTGAGGTTGAAGAGGAGCTGTTGCACCTTCTTCACCACACTGTCTGTGTGGGTGGACCATTTCAGTTTGTCCGTGATGTGTACGCCGAGGAACTTAAAACTTTCCACCTTTTCCACTACTGTCCCGTCGATGTGGATAGGGGGGTGATCCCCCTGCTGTTTCCTGAAGTCCACGATCATCTCCTTTGTTTTGTTGACGTTGGGTGAGAGGTTATTTTCCTGACACCACACTCCGAGGGCCCTCACCTCCTCCCTGTAGGCCGTCTCGTCGTTGTTGGTAATTAAGCCTACCACTGTCATCTGCAAACTTGATGATTGAGTTGGAGGCGTGCATGGCCACGCAGTCGTGGGTGAACAGGGAGTACAGGAGAGGGGTGAGAACGCACCCTTGTGGGGCCCCAGTGTTGAGGATCAGCGGGGGGCGGCCCGTCAGGAAGTCCAGTACCCAGTTGCACAGGGCGGGGTCGAGACCCAGGGTCTCGAGCTTGATGACGAGTTTTGATGGTACTATGGTGTTAAATGCTGAGCTGTAGTCGATGAACAGCGTTCTTACATAGGTATTCCTCTTGTCCAGATGGGTTAGGGCAGTGTGATGGCGATTGCGTCATCTGTGGCTCTATTGGGGCGGTAAGCGGTAAGGTGGAGGTGATGTGATCCTTGACTCGTCTCTCAAAGCACTTCATGATGACAGAAGTAGTCATTTAGTTCAGGTATCTTAGCTTTCTTGGGAACAGGAACAACGGCTATTAAATAGTGATCCACTCGAACGCACCCAGCCAGCCAGTCAGTCGGTCAGCCAGCCAGTCAGTCAGCCACCCAGCCGGTCAGCCACCCACTCAGCCAGTCAGCCACCCAGCCACCCAGTCAGTCAGCCACCCAGCCAGTCAGTCAGCCACCCAGCCACCCAGTCAGTCAGCCACCCAGCCAGTCAGCCACCCACTCAGCCAGTCAGCCATCCAGCCAGCCAGTCAGTCAGTCAGCCAGCCAGTCAGTCAGCCACCCAGCCAGTCAGCCACCCACTCAGCCAGTCAGCCACCCAGCCAGCCAGTCAGTCGGTCAACCACCCAGCCAGTCAGCCACCCACTCAGCCAGTCAGCCACCCACTCAGCCAGTCAGCCACCCAGCCAGCCAGTCAGTCGGTCAGCCACCCAGCCAGTCAGCCACCCAGCCAGCCAGTCAGTCGGTCAGCCACCCAGCCAGTCAACCACCCAGCCAGCCAGTCAGTCGGTCAGCCACCCAGCCAGTCAGCCACCCAGCCAGCCAGTCAGTCAGCCACCCACTCAGCCAGTCAGCCACCCAGCCAGCCAGTCAGTGTGTCAGTTATTTAATTAGTTAATGAGTTAGTCTGTAGTTAATGTGAATGATGTCCCTTTAACCTCCTGTGTCTGTGTGTTTCAGGTAAGATGAGCTTCTTCACAGAGGGCATCCTGTTCCTCCATCCTCAGTACGGAACCATCACTCTACCCAGGAGCCTCATCAGCAGGATCAAGTTGTATGACCTGGTACGTTTCTCTACCAGAACACAGGCAGTTACATGGGCTGTCTCCCAGAGGGCACTCTGTTCCCTATAGTGCACTACTGTTGACCAGGGCCCTGGGAACAAATCAAATGTTATTTGTCACATGCCGAAAGTGGTTTCCACAAGTACACGGAGTAGCCAGCCACGTGTCCCTGGGTTGGGGCCTATTTTAGTTGCCTCTGGTACATCCTAAAGCCTCTGGTACATTCTAATGCCTCTGATACATTCTGATGCCTCTGGTACATTCTAAAGCCTCTGGTACATTCCAATGTTTTTGGTACATTTCCATGCCTCTGGTACATTCCGATGCCTCTGGTACATTCCGATGCCTCTGGTACATTCCGATGCCTCTGGTACATTCCGATGCCTCTGGTACATTCTGATGCCTTTTGGTACATTTCCATGCCTCTGGTACATTCCGATGCCTCTGGTACATTCCGATGCCTCTGGTACATTCTGATGCCTTTTGGTACATTTCCATGCCTCTGGTACATTCCGATGCCTCTGGTACATTCCAATGTTTTTGGTACATTTCCATGCCTCTGGTACATTCCGATGCCTCTGGTACATTCCGATGCCTTGATTCCATCCAAAATGCACAGTGAGCTCAGGGCATGCTTAGCCCAGCATGCATTTGTAGCCTTCTTGGGTGCTGCTATAGCCCCTTGCTTTAGCTGCTGTCATGGAGTTGGATAGGTATGTTCATAAAGAAACTGATTAAACACAGAGGTTCTAAATGAAGGGGAGAGGACCAAGAGCAAGAGAGGGAGTGTGGTGATGTAATGTATACAACTAAAGACTCATGATGGAGTACTTACTATGTACATATGCTAACAGATAACTAAGTGTGTCATTGTTGCAAAGTATTTATAAACTAAAAACCAGATATCTTAAAAGTTCTATTATCTATACAATAGATTTTGGCCCAGTAGGCCTGACATATTACCTCTTTCGAGGAGCTTTCTGTTTTGATACGATTATTTTGCCTAAAAACCTTTCGGCCTGCACATAGAAAAACACCTCTGCATCCCTGCCCAGCCTGGCAAGAGTGGCCTGAAGGGTGTTTAGCATCCCCAGTGGCTCTGCAAGCGCCAAGAGGGTGTTTTCCTCTTTCTGCCCTGCTCTCCAGGTACCATCGCATGAACCTGAATCCAGTCTCTGGCCAAACTCGTGTTTCTAAAAATGAATTCAAGGGCACTGTAGACTGAGCCAAACAAGGCAATTTTGTTTAATTTGTATTTTATTCTAAGTAAGTCACAGCCTATATGTGCAATTTCTAGACTATAATGATTTAATACAACAAAATGTTGTTTAAATGCTGAGCGCTTTATGTCCCTACCAGTCTGTTGCGTCACTCTCACAAATGCTTCACAATGTATTCCTTTGTGGAATAACAGCCTGAATAATACATTAGGCTTCCTGTCTGGCTCCTGACCTATTTAGTGTTAATATGCTGTTTAATATGACATGTAGCCTGTTTCAAATAAGCGCTTCTTTACAGTCTTTTTACAGTCACCTTTTAAAATTGGTTTGGTTTCAATACTTCAAGACCACATGGTAGGTCCAGGTCGTCCCAATAATAGATTGGTGTTGGTTCAATTATTTTTAATGAATGGAGCGAATTTGGAGCTGCAGGTTTTTATCCTGTGAGCAAGGAGAGGTTTTTAGGGGAGAGGTTGGAAAGGACGTTGAGCGCCAGCGCGATATGAGCGGGTTTTCTGACTGCTTGACTCCGCTCACATACTCTCAAAATCACTCTTTTTCAACAGAAAAACACCAACATCGAAAGTTCTACATCCACAACCATGCTTAAACCACATCAGGAGGCCACATTCATCAAATGCTTTCGTAATTTATCTGCAGTTAATAGCCAAAAAGCCTAGGATCACCAGTAGCCAAATGAATGGCTCTCACTGATTGGTAGGCTACATTGACTACAGGAGAGCCGCTCACTTTAGCCAACCAGGTTTCCATCCAGCAATTTTTACTAGAGGAGAGCCGCTCACATAGATAATGGCGCCGAAGGAGATGGCTGCCGTTTTACGATCCCGTAACCATTTGTGCATGTTTTTTTGCGTTATTTGTAACTTATTGTGTACATAATGTTTCTGCCACCGTGTCTTATGACTGAAAAGAGCTTCTTGATATCAGGACAGCGATTACTCACCTCATACTGGAGGAATTCTTCTTCTTCAACGAGTTGGATGGGAAGGATTTACTACAGACAACCGACAATGCCCTCATCCCCGTTATTCACAGGAGCAAAATACGGAGAAATTGTGGATGACGGTCCGGGTGCCTTGTAAGGATCCGTCGCCGAGAGGGTAATCTACCTTTACCATCGGTCCTATTAGCCAACGTACAATCAATGGATAATAAAATAGACAAACTACGAGCACGTACAGTGGGGAGAACAAGTATTTGATACACTGCCTATTTTGCAGGTTTTCCTACTTACAAAGCATGTAGAGGTCTGTAATTTTTATCATAGGTACACTTCAACTTCAACTAAAACAAAAATCCCGAAAATAATATTGTATGATTTTTAAGTAATTAATTTGCATTTGCATCCCCCATTCTCATTGATGGTGCTGTAGTGGAGCAGGTTGAGAGCTTCAAGTTCCTTGGTGTCCACATCACCAACAAACTAACATGGTCCAAGCACACCAAGACAGTCGTGAAGAGGGCACGACAAAACTGATTCCCCCTCAGGAGACTGAAAATATTTGTCATGGGTCCTCAGATCCTCAAAAGGTTTTACAGCTGCGCCATCGAGAGCATCACTGCCTAGAATGGCAAAAATAGGCACAGACACATGCACACACACACACACACACGATAACATATGCACTATAGACACACGTACACATGGATTTAGTACTGTAGATATGTGGTAGTGGTGGAGTAGGGGCCTGAGGGCACACAGTCTGTTATGAAATTTGTGACTGAATTGTAGTGTTTTAAGAAATGTATAAACTGCCTTAATATTGCTGAACCCCATGAACAGTAGCTGCTGCCTTGGCAGGAACTAATGGGGATCCATAATAAACCCCAGGAAGAGTAGCTGCTGCCTTGGCAGGAACTAATAGGGATCCATAATAAACCCCAGGAAGAGTAGCTGCTGCCTTGGCAGGAACTAATGGGGATCCATAATAAACCCCAGGAAGAGTAGCTGCTGCCTTGACAGGAACTAATGGGGATCCATAATAAACCCCAGGAAGAGTAGCTGCTGCCTTGACAGGAACTAATAGGGATCCATAATAAACCCCAGGAAGAGTAGCTGCTGCCTTGACAGGAACTAATGGGGATTCATAATAAACCCCAGGAAGAGTAGCTGCTGCCTTGGCAGGAAGTAATGGGGATTCATAATAAATACAATTAAAAAATATATAGAAATATATATATTTTACCTTTATTTAACCAGGTAGGCCAGTTGAGAACAAGTTCTCAGTTACAACTGCGACCTGGCCAAGATAAAGCAAAGCTGGGTCTAGAGTGTCTCCCTCTTTGAAGAGGGGGACGACCGCGGCAGCTTTCCAGTCTTTAGGAATCTCCGACGATTCGATAGCGAGGTTGAACAGGCTAGTAATAGGGGTTGCAACAATTGGCGACGGATAGTTTTAGGAAAAGAAAGTCCAGATTGTCTAGCCCAGCTGATTTGTAGGGATCCAGATTTGGCAGCTCTATCAGGACATCAGCTGTCTGGATTTGGGTGAAGGAGAAGCGAGGAGGGGGGGTTGGGGTAGCCAGGTGGAAAGCATGGCCAGCCGTATAGAAATCCTCCTTGAAATTCTCGATTAGTGGTGACAGTGTTTCCTAGCCTCAGTGCAGTGGGCAGCTGGGAGGAGGTGCTCTTGTTCTCCATGGACTTTACACTGCCCGAAAACTTTTTGGAATTAGTGTTGCAGGATGCAAATTTCTGTTTAAAAAGCTAGCCTTAGCTTTCCTAACTGACTGTGTATATTGGTTCCTGACTTACCTGAAAAGTTTCATATCGTGGGGTCTAATTGATGCTAGTGCAGTACGCATAGGATGTTTTTGTGCTGGTCAAGGGCAGTCAGGTCTGGAGTGAACCAAGGTCTATATCTGTTTTTAGTTCTACATTTTTTGAAAGGAGCATGCTTATTTAAGATGGTGAGGAAAGCCCTTTTAAAGAGCAACCAGGCATCCTCTACTGACGGGATGAGGTCAATATCCTTCCAGGATACCCGGCCAGGTCGATTAGAAAGGCCTGCTCGCAGAAGTGTTTTAGGGAGCGTTTGACAGTGATGAGGGGTGGTCGTTTGACTGCGGACCCATAACGGGCGGAGGCAATGAGTCAGTGATCGCTGGGATCCTGGTTGAAGACAGCAGAGGTGTATTTAGAGGGCAAGTTGGTCAGGGTGATATCTATTAGGGTGCCCATGGTTAAGGATTTAGGGTGGTACCTGGTAGGTTCCTTGATAATTTGTGTGAGATTGATCTATCTTAGATTGTAGGACGGCCGGGGTGTTAAGCATATCCCAGTTTAGGTCACCTAACAGTACGAACTCTGATGATAGATGGGGGGCAATCAATTCACATAAGGTGTCCAGGACTCCGCTGGGTGCTGAAGGTGGTCTATAACAAGCGGCAACATCGTCATAAAAGTAGACATCAGGATAGATAATAATAAGGTATTTGAGGTAGATATGTACATGAAGGCAGGGTAAAGTGACTAGACATCAGGATAGATAATAATAAGGTATTAGAGGTAGATATGTACATGAAGGCAGGGTAAAGTGACTAGGCATCAGGATAGATAATAATAAGGTATTAGAGGTAGATATGTACATGAAGGCAGGGTAAAGTGACTAGAAATCAGGATAGATAATAATAAGGTATTAGAGGTAGATATGTACATGAAGGCAGGGTAAAGAGACTAGACATCAGGATAGATAATAATAAGGTATTAGAGGTAGATATGTACATGAAGGCAGGGTAAAGAGACTAGACATCAGGATAGATAATAATAAGGTATTAGAGGTAGATATGTACATGAAGGCAGGGTAAAGAGACTAGACATCAGGATAGATAATAATAAGGTATTTGAGGTAGATATGTACATGAAGGCAGGGTAAAGTGACTAGACATCAGGATAGATAATAATAAGGTATTTGAGGTAGATATGTACATGAAGGCAGGGTAAAGTGACTAGGCATCAGGATAGATAATAATAAGGTATTAGAGGTAGATATGTACATGAAGGCAGGGTAAAGTGACTAGGCATCAGGATAGATAATAATAAGGTATTTGAGGTAGATATGTACATGACGGCAGGGTAAAGAGACTAGGCGTCAGGATAGATAATAATAAGGTAGATATGTAGATATGTTGAGGTAGATATGTACATGACGGCAGGGTAAAGAGACTAGGCGTCAGGATAGATAATAATAAGATTAAAATAAAGAACAGAGTAGCAGCAGCAGCATAGTGTGTGTGTGTGTGTGTGTGTGTGGGTGTTGTGTGTGTGTGTGTGTGTGTGTGTGTGTGTGTGTGTGTGTGTGTGTGTGTGTGTGCGTATGTGTGTGGGTGTTGTGTGAGAATAGGCTGCTGTGTCGGACCAACCATGGTTCTGTTATTGTTACTGTGCCTTTTCTGTCTGTGGGGTTGTTATACATTCCACCACTGTCCCCCATATCTCTGTGTCTGCTGTCTGTGTCCGCCAGGACTCGTCGAGCGTGGTGGCAGCTCTGTTTGTACAGTATGAAGCTGCTCTGCTGTCCCACCTGCCCTTCCCTCTCCACAGTGACGACCACTGTTTGGTCTTCAGCCTCCAGCCACGCTCACAGAGTCACCGAGCCTTCTACTCACAGGTCAGTCAGTCAAAGAACCTTCTACTAACAGGCCAGTCAGTCACAGAACCTTCCACTAACAGGTCAGTCAGTCACAGAACCTTCTA
Source organism: Oncorhynchus clarkii lewisi (assembly GCF_045791955.1). Taxonomy (NCBI): domain Eukaryota; kingdom Metazoa; phylum Chordata; class Actinopteri; order Salmoniformes; family Salmonidae; genus Oncorhynchus; species Oncorhynchus clarkii. Next base: position 46,118,619 of record NC_092171.1, on the reverse strand, counting down.
CTAACATGTCAGTCACAGAACCTTCTACTCACAGGTCAGTCAGTCACAGAGCCTTCTACTAACAGGCCAGTCAGTCACAGAGCCTTCTACTAACAGGCCAGTCAGTCACAGAGCCTTCTACTAACAGGCCAGTCAGTCACAGAGCCTTCTACTAACAGGCCAGTCAGTCACAGAGCCTTCTACTCACAGGCCAGTCAGTCACAGAACCTTCTACTAACAGGCCAGTCAGTCACAGAGCCTTCTACTAACAGGCCAGTCAGTCACAGAGCCTTCTACTAACAGGCCAGTCAGTCACAGAGCCTTCTACTAACAGGCCAGTCAGTCACAGAGCCTTCTACTAACAGGCCAGTCAGTCACAGAGCCTTCTACTAACAGGCCAGTCAGTCACAGAGCCTTCTACTAACAGGCCAGTCAGTCACAGAGCCTTCTACTCACAGGCCAGTCAGTCACAGAACCTTCTACTAACAGGCCAGTCAGTCAGTCACAGAGCCTTCTACTAACAGGCCAGTCAGTCACAGAGCCTTCTACTCACAGGCCAGTCAGTCACAGAGCCTTCTACTAACAGGCCAGTCAGTCACAGAGCCTTCTACTAACAGGCCAGTCAGTCACAGAGCCTTCTACTCACAGGCCAGTCAGTCACAGAACCTTCTACTAACAGGCCAGTCAGTCACAGAGCCTTCTACTAACAGGCCAGTCAGTCACAGAGCCTTCTACTAACAGGCCAGTCAATCACAGAGCCTTCTACTAACAGGCCAGTCAGTCACAGAGCCTTCTACTAACAGGCCAGTCAGTCACAGAGCCTTCTACTAACAGGGAGCTGTAGCTGTTTATATGCTGTATTGTGGTTGTTTATCTGTTGTATTGTAGTTGTTTATGTGTTGTATTGTAGTTGTTTATGTTGTATTGTGGTTGTTTATGTTGTATTGTGGTTGTTTGTTGTATTGAGGTTGTGTTGTATTGTGGTTGTGTTGTATTGTGGTTGTTTATGTTGTTTTGTGGTTGTTTGTTGTATTGAGGTTGTGTTGTATTGTGGTTGTTTAGGTGTTGTATTGTGGTTGTTTGTTGTATTGTGGTTGTGTTGTATTGCGGTTGTTTAGGTGTTGTATTGTGGTTGTGTTGTATTGCGGTTGTTTAGGTGTTGTATTGTGGTTGTTTATCTGTTGTATTGTGGTTGTTTATGTTGTATTGTGGTTGTTTATGTTGTATTGTGGTTGTTTATCTGTTGTATTGTGGTTGTTTATGTTGTATTGTGGTTGTTTATGTTGTATTGTGGTTGTTTATCTGTTGTATTGTGGTTGTTTATGTTGTATTGTGGTTGTATTGTATTGTGGTTGTTTATCTGTTGTATTATGGTTGTTTATCTGTTGTATTGTGGTTGTTTATGTGTTGTATTGTGGTTGTTTATCTGTTGTATTGTGGTTGTTTATGTTGTATTGTATTGTATTGTGGTTGTTTATGTTGTATTGTGGTTGTGTTATATTGTGGTTGTTTATGTGTTGTATTGTGGTTGTTTATCTGTTGTATTGTGGTTGTTTATGTTGTATTGTGGTTGTTTATGTTGTATTGTGGTTGTGTTATATTGTGGTTGTTTATGTTGTATTGTGGTTGTGTTATATTGTGGTTGTTTATGTGTTGTATTGTGGTTGTTTATGTTGTATTGTGGTTGTGTTATATTGTGGTTGTTTATGTGTTGTATTGTGGTTGTTTATGTTGTATTGTGGTTGTTTATGTTGTATTGTGGTTGTTTATCTGTTGTATTGTGGTTGTGTTGTATTGTGTTTGTTTATCTGTTGTATTGTAGTTGTTTATGTGTTATATTGTGGTTGTTTATATTGTATTGTGGTTGTTTATGTTGTATTGTGGTTGTTTGTTGTATTGAGGTTGTGTTGTATTGTGGTTGTTTAGGTGTTGTATTGTGGTTGTATTGTGGTTGTGTTGTATTGTGGTTGTTTAGGTGTTGTATTGTGGTTGTTTATGTGTTGTATTGTGGTTGTTTATGTGTTGTATTGTGGTTGTTTATGTGTTGTGTTGTGTTGTATTGTGGTTGTTTAGGTGTTGTATTGTGGTTGTTTATGTGTTGTATTGTGGTTGTGTTGTATTGTGGTTGTTTATGTGTTGTATTGTGGTTGTTTATGTGTTGTATTGTGGTTGTTTATGTGTTGTATTGGGGTTGTATTGGGGTTGTTTAGGTGTTGTATTGTGGTTGTTTATGTGTTGTATTGTGGTTGTTTATGTGTTGTGTTGTGTTGTAGTGTGGTTGTTTAGGTGTTGTATTGTGGTTGTGTTGTATTGTGGTTGTTTATGTGTTGTATTGTGGTTGTTTAGGTGTTGTATTTTGGTTGTGTTGTATTGTGGTTGTTTATGTGTTGTATTGTGGTTGTTTAGGTGTTGTATTGGGGTTGTTTAGGTGTTGTATTGTGGTTGTATTGTGGTTGTGTTGTATTGTGGTTGTTTAAGTGTTGTATTGTGGTTGTTTAAGTGTTGTATTGTGGTTGTATTGTGGTTGTGTTGTATTGTGGTTGTTTAAGTGTTGTATTGTGGTTGTATTGTGGTTGTGTTGTATTGTGGTTGTTTAAGTGTTGTATTGTGGTTGTTTAAGTGTTGTATTGTGGTTCTATTGTGGTTGTGTTGTATTGTGGTTGTTTAGGTGTTGTATTGTGGTTGTTTAAGTGTTGTATTGTGGTTGTTTAAGTGTTGTATTGTGGTTGTATTGTGGTTGTGTTGTATTGGGGTTGTTTAAGTGTTGTATTGTGGTTGTGTTGTATTGTGGTTGTTTAGGTGTTGTATTGTGGTTGTTTAAGTGTTGTATTGTGGTTGTATTGTGGTTGTGTTGTATTGTGGTTGTTTAAGTGTTGTATTGTGGTTGTGTTGTATTGTGGTTGTTTAGGTGTTGTATTGTGGTTGTGTTGTATTGTGGTTGTTTAGGTGTTGTATTGTGGTTGTTCGTGTTGTATTGTGATTGTGGTTGTTTAGGTGTTGTATTGTTGTTGCAGGTGTTACCAGTGTGGCAGGGGTCAGACTCTGGACTCTCTCTGCAGCTGGTGGACAGAGAACAGCTGACCTGGGAACAGAGGAACATGTGAGTCACAGTAACGAACTGGCACTTACTCTACGACTTCTACGTAAAGTGATCTGACTTTGATCTGTCAGAAATGTCAATATTAGGAGTAATGTTGTTGATCCATGTTGTCCCTCAAGGCACTCCAGACTGCAGTGGTTGCATGACTGCCACGCCCCCCCTGTGGCCAAACGCAGAGGCAGCCTGAAGGCCTCATACTCCCAACTACCAGAACAGGAGATGTATGTATACACTACCTAGTATACACTACCTAGTATACACTACCTATCACATAGAGGCAGCCTGAAGGCCTCATACTCCCAGCTACCAGAACAGGAGATGTATGTATACACTACCTAGTATACACTACCTAGTATACACTACCTAGTATACACTACCTATCACATAGAGGCAGCCTGAAGGCCTCATACTCCCAACTACCAGAACAGGAGATGTATGTATACACTACCTAGTATACACTACCTAGTATACACTACCTATCACATAGAGGCAGCCTGAAGGCCTCATACTCCCAACTACCAGAACAGGAGATGTATGTATACACTACCTAGTATACACTACCTAGTATACACTACCTAGTATACACTACCTATCACATAGAGGCAGCCTGAAGGCCTCATACTCCCAGCTACCAGAACAGGAGATGTATGTATACACTACCTAGTATACACTGCCTAGTATACATTACCTAGTATACACTACCTAGTATACACTACCTAGTATACACTACCTAGTATACACTACCTATCACATAGAGGCAGCCTGAAGGCCTCATACTCCCAGCTACCAGAACAGGAGATGTATGTATACACTACCTAGTATACACTACCTAGTATACACTACCTATCACATAGAGGCAGCCTGAAGGCCTCATACTCCCAGCTACCAGAACAGGAGATGTATGTATACACTACCTAGTATACACTGCCTAGTATACATTACCTAGTATACACTACCTAGTATACACTACCTAGTATACATTACCTAGTATACACTACCTAGTATACACTACCTAGTATACACTGCCTAGTATACATTGCCTAGTATACATTACCTAGTATACACTACCTAGTATACACTACCTAGTATACACTACCTAGTATACATTACCTAGTATACACTACCTAGTATACACTACCTAGTATACATTACCTAGTATACACTACCTAGTATACACTACCTAGTATACACTACCTATCACATAGAGGCAGCCTGAAGGCCTCATACTCCCAGCTACCAGAACAGGAGATGTATGTATACACTACCTAGTATACACTGCCTAGTATACATTACCTAGTATACACTACCTAGTATACACTACCTAGTATACATTACCTAGTATACACTACACTATACACTACCTAGTATACACTACCTAGTATACATTGCCTAGTATACACTACCTAGTATACACTACCTAGTGTACATTACCTAGTATACATTACCTAGTATGCATTACCTAGTATACACTACCTAGTACACTTACCTAGTATACACTACCTAGGATACACTACCTTGTACTTCCGGCGCCGACAGAGATGGCCGCCTCGCTTCGCGTTCCTAGGAAACTATGCAGTTTTTTGTTTTTTTACGTGTTATTTCTTACATTAGTACCCCAGGTCATCTTAGGTTTCATCACATACAGTCGAGAAGAACTACTGAATATAAGATCAGCGTCAACTCACCATCAGTACGACCAAGAATACGCTTTTCGCGACGCGGATCCTGTGCTCTGCCTTACAAACAGGACAACGGAGTGGATCCCATGCAGCGACCCAAAAAAACGACTCCGAAAAAGAGGGAAACGAGGCGGTCTTCTGGTCAGACTCCGGAGACGGGCACACCGTGCACCATTCCCTAGCATTCTTCTTGCCAATGTCCAGTCTCTTGACAACAAGGTTGATGAAATCTGAGCAAGGGTAGCATTCCAGAGGGACATCAGAGACTGTAACGTTCTGTGCTTCACTGAAACGTGGCTTACTGGAGAGACGCTATCCGAAGCGGTGCAGCCAACAGGTTTCTCCACGCATCGCGCAGACAGGAAAAAACATCTTTCTGGTAAAAAGAGGGGCGGGGGCGTATGCCTTATGACTAACGTGACATGGTGTGATGAAAGAAACATACAGGAACTCAAATCCTTCTGTTCACCTGATTTAGAATTCCTCACAATCAAATGTAGACCGCATTATCTACCAAGAGAATTCTCTTCGATTATAATCACAGCCGTATATATCCCCCCCCAAGCAGACACATCGTTGGCTCTGAATGAACTTTATTTGACTCTTTGCAAACTGGAAACCATTTATCCGGAGGCTGCATTCATTGTAGCTGGGGATTTTAACAAGGCTAATCTGAAAACAAGACTCCCCAAATTTTATCAGCATATCGATTGCGCAACCAGGGGTGGAAAGACCTTGGATCATTGTTACTCTAACTTCCGCGACGCATATAAGGCCCTGCCCCGCCCCCCTTTCGGAAAAGCTGACCACGACTCCATTTTGTTGATCCCTGCCTACAGACAGAAACTAAAACAAGAGGCTCCCACGCTGAGGTCTGTCCAACGCTGGTCCGACCAAGCTGACTCCACACTCCAAGACTGCTTCCATCACGTGGACTGGGACATGTTTCGTATTGCGTCAGACAACAACATTGACGAATACGCTGATTCGGTGTGCGAGTTCATTAGAACGTGCGTTGAAGATGTCGTTCCCATAGCAACGATTAAAACATTCCCTAACCAGAAACCGTGGATTGATGGCAGCATTCGTGTGAAACTGAAAGCGCGAACCACTGCTTTTAATCAGGGCAAGGTGTCTGGTAACATGACCGAATACAAACAGTGCAGCTATTCCCTCCGCAAGGCTATCAAACAAGCTAAGCGTCAGTACAGAGACAAAGTAGAATCTCAATTCAACGGCTCAGACACAAGAGGCATGTGGCAGGGTCTACAGTCAATCACGGACTACAGGAAGAAATCCAGCCCAGTCACGGACCAGGATGTCCTGCTCCCAGGCAGACTAAATAACTTTTTTGCCCGCTTTGAGGACAATACAGTGCCACTGACACGGCCTGCAACGAAAACTTGCGGTCTCTCCTTCATTGCAGCCGAGGTGAGTAAGACATTTAAACGTGTTAACCCTCGCAAGGCTGCAGGCCCAGACGGCATCCCCAGCCGCGCCCTCAGAGCATGCGCAGACCAGCTGGCCGGTGTGTTTACGGACATATTCAATCAATCCCTATACCAGTCTGCTGTTCCCACATGCTTCAAGAGGGCCACCATTGTTCCTGTTCCCAAGAAAGCTAAGGTAACTGAGCTAAACGACTACCGCCCCGTAGCACTCACTTCCGTCATCATGAAGTGCTTTGAGAGACTAGTCAAGGACCATATCACCTCCACCCTACCTGACACCCTAGACCCACTCCAATTTGCTTACCGCCCAAATAGGTCCACAGACGATGCAATCTCAACCACACTGCACACTGCCCTAACCCATCTGGACAAGAGGAATACCTATGTGAGAATGCTGTTCATTGACTACAGCTCGGCATTCAACACCATAGTACCCTCCAAGCTCGTCATCAAGCTCGAGACCCTGGGTCTCGACCCCGCCCTGTGCAACTGGGTACTGGACTTCCTGACGGGCCGCCCCCAGGTGGTGAGGGTAGGCAACAACATCTCCTCCCCGCTGATCCTCAACACTGGGGCCCCACAAGGGTGCGTTCTGAGCCCTCTCCTGTACTCCCTGTTCACCCACGACTGCGTGGCCACGCACGCCTCCAACTCAATCATCAAGTTTGCGGACGACACAACAGTGGTAGGCTTGATTACCAACAACGACGAGACGGCCTACAGGGAGGAGGTGAGGGCCCTCGGAGTGTGGTGTCAGGAAAATAACCTCACACTCAACGTCAACAAAACTAAGGAGATGATTGTGGACTTCAGGAAACAGCAGAGGGAACACCCCCCTATCCACATCGATGGAACAGTAGTGGAGAGGGTAGCAAGTTTTAAGTTCCTCGGCATACACATCACAGACAAACTGAATTGGTCCACTCACACAGACAGCATTGTGAAGAAGGCGCAGCAGCGCCTCTTCAACCTCAGGAGGCTGAAGAAATTCGGCTTGTCACCAAAAGCACTCACAAACTTCTACAGATGCACAATCGAGAGCATCCTGGCGGGCTGTATCACCGCCTGGTACGGCAACTGCTCCGCCCTCAACCGTAAGGCTCTCCAGAGGGTAGTGAGGTCTGCACAACGCATCACCGGGGGCAAACTACCTGCCCTCCAGGACACCTACACCACCCGATGTCACAGGAAGGCCATAAAGATCATCAAGGACATCAACCACCCGAGCCACTGCCTGTTCACCCCGCTATCATCCAGAAGGCGAGGTCAGTACAGGTGCATCAAAGCTGGGACCGAGAGACTGAAAAACAGCTTCTATCTCAAGGCTATCAGACTGTTAAACAGCCACCACTAACATTGAGTGGCTGCTGCCAACACACTGACACTGACTCAACTCCAGCCACTTTAATAATGGGAATTGATGGGAAATGATGTAAATATATCACTAGCCACTTTAAACAATGCTACCTTATATAATGTTACTTACCCTACATTATTCATCTCATATGCATACGTATATACTGTACTCTATATCATCGACTGTATCCTTATGTAATACATGTATCACTAGCCACTTTAACTATGCCACTTTGTTTACATACTCATCTCATATGTATATACTGTACTCGATACAATCTACTGTATCTGCCTATGCTGCTCTGTACCATCACTCATTCATATATCCTTATGTACATATTCTTTATCCCCTCACACTGTGTACAAGACAGTAGTTTTGGAATTGTTAGTTAGATTACTTGTTGGTTATTACTGCATTGTCGGAACTAGAAGCACAAGCATTTCGCTACACTCGCATTAACATCTGCTAACCATGTGTATGTGACAAATAAAATTTGATTTGATTAGGATACACTACCTACCACATAGAGGCAGCCTGAAGGCCTCATAGTCCCAGCTACCAGAACAGGACATGTAGGCTCCCGAGTGGCGCCGCGGTCTAAGGCACTGCATCGCAATGCTAGAGGCGTCACTACAGACCTTGGTTTGATCCTGGGCTGTATCACAACGGGAGTCACATAGGGTGGCACACAATTGGCCCAGTGTCGTTCGGGTTAGAGAAGGGTTTGGCCAGGGTAGGCTGTCATTGTAAATAAGAATTTGTTATTAACGTTAAATAAAGGTTAAATAAAAAATTCTACAAAATGTACTTGTACCTACTCCCCTTGTGAAGACAACAGGCTGTTGCCGTATGTATCACACCTGTCAGCAGGGTGGGAAATTAACAGCCGCAGTGGCCGGTGGGTGCCCAAATTTTACCAGCCACAAAACATTTTATGAGGCATTTTTCCTCCATTCCTCCTGACAGAGCAGGTGTAACTGAGTCAGGTATGTAGGCCTCCTTGCTCACACACGCTTTTTCAGTTCTGCCCACAAATGTTCTATAGGATTGAGGTCGGAGCTTTGAGATGGCCACTACAATACCTTGACTTTGTTGTCCTTAAGCCATTTTGCCACAACTTTGGAGGTATGCTTGGGGTCATTGTTCATTTGAAAGACCCATTTGCGACCAAGCTTTAACTTCCTGACTGATGTCTTGAGATGTTGCTTCAATATATCCACAATTTTCCTACCTCATGATACTACTTTGTGAAGTGCACCAGTCCCTCCTGCAACAAAGCACCCCCACAACATGATGCTGCCACCCCTGTGCTTCACGGTTGGGATGGTGTTCTTCAGCTTGCAAGCCTCCCCCTTTTTCCTCCAAACATAATGATGGTCATTATGGCCAAACAGTTACATTTTTGTTTCATCAGACCAGAGGACATTTCTCCAAAAATTCTGATCTTTGTCCCCATGTGCAGTTGCAAACCGTAGTCTGGCTTTTTTATGGCAGTTTTGGAGCAGTAGCTTCTTCCCTGCTGAGCGTCTTTCAGGTTATCTCGATATAGGACTCGTTTTACTGTGGATATACACTGCTCAAAAAAATAAAGGGAACACTAAAATAACACATCCTAGATCTGAATGAATTAAATATTCTTATTAAATACTTTTTTCTTTACATAGTTGAAAGTGCTGACAAAAAAATCACACAAAAATGATCAATGGAAATCAAATGTATCAACCCATGGAGGTCTGGATTTGGAGTCACACTCAAAATTAAAGTGCTGAACCACACTACAGGCTGATCCAACTTTGATGTAATGTCCTTAAAACAAGTCAGAATGAGGCTCAGTAGTGTGTGTGGCCTCCACGTGCCTGTATGACCTCCCTACAACGCCTGGGCATGCTCCCGATGAGGTGGCGGATGGTCTCCTGAGGGATCTCCTCCCAGGCCTGGACTAAAGCATCCGCCAACTCCTGGACAGTCTGTGGTGCAACGTGGCGTTGGTGGATGGAGCGAGACATGATGTCCCAGATGTGCTCAATTGGATTCAGGTCTGGGGAACGGGCGGGCCAGTCCATAGCATCAATGCCTTCCTCTTGCAGGAACTGCTGACACACTCCAGCCACATGAGGTCTAGCATTGTCTTGCATTAGGAGGAACCCAGGGCCTACAGCACCAGCATATGGTCTCACAAGGGGTCTGAGGATCTCATCTCGGCACCTAATGGCAGTCAGGCTACCTCTGGCGAGCACATGGAGTGCTGTGCGGCCCCCCAAAGAAATGCCACCCCACACCATGACTGACCCACCGCCAAACCGGTGTTCTCTGGCAAATGCCAAACGTCCTGCACGGTGTTGGGCTGTAAGCACAACCCCCACCTGTGGACTTCGGGCCCTCATACCACCCTCATGGAGTCTGTTTCTGACCGTTTGATCAGACACATGCACATTTGTGGCCTGCTGGAGGTCATTTTGCAGGGCTCTGGCAGTGCTCCTCCTGCTCCTCCTTGCACAAAGGCGGAGGTAGCGGTCCTGCTGCTGGGTTGTTGCCCTCCTACGGCCTCCTTCACGTCTCCTGATGTACTGGCCTGTCTCCTGGTAGCGCCTCCATGCTCTGGACACTACGCTGACAGACACAGCAAACCTTCTTGCCACATCTCGCATTGATGTGCCATCCTGGATGAGCTGCACTACCTGAGCCACTTGTGTGGGTTGTAGACTCCGTCTCATGCTACCACTAGAGTGGAAGCACCGCCAACATTCAAAAGTGACCAAAACATCAGCCAGGAAGCATAGGAACTGAGAAGTGATCTGTGGTCCCCATCTGCAGAATCACTCCTTTATTGGGGGTGTCTTGCTAAATGCCTATAATTTCCACCTGTTGTCTATTCCATTTGCACAACAGCATGTGAAATTTATTGTCAATCAGTGTTGCTTCCTAAGTGGACAGTTTGATTTCACAGAAGTGTGATTGACTTGGAGTTACATTGTGTTGTTTAAGTGTTCCCTTTATTTTTTTGAGCAGTGTGTATATATATATATATATATATATATATACTCAGCAAAAAAGTAAAGTTCTCTCACTGTCAACTGTGTTTATTTTCAGCAAAATTAACATGTGTAAATATCTGTATGAACATAATAAGATTCAACAACTGAGACATAAACTGAACAAGTTCCACATACATGTGACTAACAGAAAAGGAATAATGTGTCCCTGAACAAAGTGGGGGTCAAAATCAAAAGTAACAGTCAGTATCTGGTGTGGCCACCAGCTGCATTAAGTACTGCAGTGATAATGGGGAACACCACCACTGATAATGGGCCTCTGTACAGCTATGTACATATTCCATTAAAAATCTGCCGTTTCCAGCTACAATAGTAATTTACCACATTAACAATGTATACACTGTATTTCTAATCAATTTGATGTTATTTCAATGGACAAAAAAACTAGATTTTCTTTAAAAAACAAGGACATTTCTAAGTGACCTCAATCTTTTGACCAGTAGTATGTATGTGTAGATGTCCCACCCTGCCTGCCAATAGCCCAAGTGTTCCCCCATTGAACCACCACAACATGCTTCCTAATGCTGCTGTGTTCCAACAGGTTCCTGCAGCACTTTGCTCTGAGCAGTGTGGGTCAGGAGCCCATCCAGGATGACCACCTGGGGGCACTGTTCTCCACGCCAGACACCAGGAACCCTCTGGCAGGACAGACTGACAAGGTAACCAACCCTCTCACTAGACTGACAAGGTAGCCAACCCTCTCACAGGACTGACTGACAAGGTAACCAACCCTCTCACAGGACTGACTGACAAGGTAACCAACCCTCTCACAGGACAGACTAACAAGGTAACCAACCCTCTCACAGGACAGACTGACAAGGTAACCAACCCTCTCACAGGACAGACTGACAAGGTAACCAACCCTCTCTCAGGACTGACTGACAAGGTAGCCAACCCTCTCACAGGACAGACTGACAAGGTAACCAACCCTCTCACAGGACTGACAAGGTAACTAACCCTCCCACAGGACAGTTGACAAGGTAACCAACCCTCTCACTAGACTGACAAGGTAACAAACCCTCTCACAGGACAGACTGACAAGGTAACCAACCCTCTCACAGGACTGACTGACAAGGTAACCAACCCTCTCACAGGACAGTTGACAAGGTAACCAACCCTCCCACAGGATAGTTGACAAGGTAACCAACCCTCTCACAGGACTGACTGACAAGGTAACCAACCCTCTCACAGGACAGACTAACAAGGTAACCAACCCTCTCACAGGACAGACTGACAAGGTAACCAACCCTCTCACATGACAGACTGACAAGGTAACCAACCCTCTCACAGGACAGACTGACAAGGTAACCAACCCTCTCACAGGACTGACTGACAAGGTAACCAACCCTCTCACAGGACTGACTGACAAGGTAACCAACCCTCTCACAGGACTGACAAGGTAACTAACCCTCCCACAGGACAGTTGACAAGGTAACCAACCCTCTCACAGGACTGACTGACAAGGTAACCAACCCTCTCACAGGACTGACTGACAAGGTAACCAACCCTCTCACAGGACAGTTGACAAGGTAACTAACCCTCTCACAGGACAGTTGACAAGGTAACTAACCCTCTCACAGGACAGTTGACAAGGTAACCAACCCTCTCACAGGACTGACTGACAAGGTAACCAACCCTCTCACAGGACTGACTGACAAGGTAACCAACCCTCCCACAGGACAGTTGACAAGGTAACCAACCCTCTCACAGGACAGTTGACAAGGTAACCAACCCTCTCACAGGACTGACAAGGTAACTAACCCTCCCACAGGACAGTTGACAAGGTAACCAACCCTCTCACAGGACAGACTGACAAGGTAACCAACCCTCTCACAGGACAGACTGACAAGGTAACCAACCCTCTCACAGGACTGACTGACAAGGTAACCAACCCTCTCACAGGACTGACTGACAAGGTAGCCAACTCTCCCACAGGACTGACTGACAAGGTAACCAACCCTCTCACAGGACTGACTGACAAGGTAACCAACCCTCTCACAGGACAGTTGACAAGGTAACCAACCCTCTCACAGGACAGTTGACAAGGTAACTAACCCTCTCACAGGACAGTTGACAAGGTAACCAACCCTCCCACAGGACTGACTGACAAGGTAACCAACCCTCTCACAGGACTGACTGACAAGGTAACCAACCCTCTCACAGGACTGACTGACAAGGTAACCAACCCTCTCACAGGACTGACTGACAAGGTAACCAACCCTCTCACAGGACTGACTGACAAGGTAACTAATACAGATTACTATTCTGTCTTCCCAGCTCCCACTACTTACCACATGTTGATGATTGTCCAGGAGTCTGATGTACCTGTGTGTTTGTATGATAACAGGTGGTTATAACCATCATCTCTGGACTACCGGGCAGCCACAAGAACAGACTGGTTAACTTCCTGGTCCAGCTGAATAGAGAAGGAGGAAGGTGAGACAATAAGAACTATAACTCTGACCCACAGTACAGTATGTGTCTGACTGTGGTATTCCCCACTGTGCTGTTCCCCACTGTGGTGTTCCCAACTGTGGTGTTCCCAACTGTGGTGTTCCCAACTGTGGTGTTCCCAACTGTGGTGTTCCCAATGGTGGTGTTCCCAACGAGGGTGTTCCCAACGGGGGTGTTCCCAATGGTGGTGTTCCCAACGGGGGTGTTCCCAAATGTGGTGTTCCCAACGGGGGTGTTCCCCGCTATGGTGTTCCCCGCTGTGGTGTTCCCCACTATGGTGTTCCCCACTGTGGTGTTCCCCGCTGTGGTGTTCCCCACTGTGGTGTTCCCCGCTGTGGTGTTCCCCACTATGGTGTTCCCCGCTGTGGTGTTCCCCGCTGTGGTGTTCCCCACTGTGGTGTTCCCCACTGTGGTGTTCCCCACTGTGGTGTTCCCCGCTGTGGTGTTCCCCGCTGTGGTGTTCCCAACGGTGGTGTTCCCAACGGTGGTGTTCCCCACTGTGGTGTTCCCCGCTGTGGTGTTCCTAACTGTGGTGTTCCCCGCTGTGGTGTTCCCTGCTGTGGTGTTCCCTGCTGTGGTGTTCCTAACTGTGGTGTTCCCTGCTGTGGTGTTCCCCACTATGGTGTTCCCCGCTGTGTTGTTCCCAAATGTGGTGTTCCCAACGGGGGTGTTCCCCGCTGTGGTGTTCCCCGCCGTGGTGTTCCCCGCCATGGTGTTCCACACTGTGGTGTTCCCCACTATGGTGTTCCCCGCTGTGGTGTTCCCCACTGTGGTGTTCCCCACTATGGTGTTCCCCACTGTGGTGTTCCCCACTGTGGTATTCCCCACTGTGGTGTTCCCCACTGTGGTGTTCCCAACTGTGGTGTTCCCAACGGTGGTGTTCCCCGCTGTGGTGTTCCTAACTGTGGTGTTCCCCGCTGTGTTGTTCCCCGCTGTGGTGTTCCCAACTGTGGTGTTCCCAACGGTGGTGTTCCCCGCTGTGGTGTTCCTAACTGTGGTGTTCCCTGCTGTGGTGTTCCCCACTATGGTGTTCCCCGCTGTGGTGTTCCCCGCTGTGGTGTTCCCAACGGTGGTGTTCCCCACTATGGTGTTCCCCGCTGTGGTGTTCCCCGCTGTGGTGTTCCCCGCTGTGGTGTTCCCCGCTGTGGTGTTCCCCGCTGTGGTGTTCCCAACGATGGTGTTCCCAACGGTGGTGTTCCCAACTATGGTGTTCCCAACGGGGGTGTTCCCAACTATGGTGTTCCCCACTGTGGTGTTCCCAACTGTGGTGTTCCCCGCTGTGGTGTTTCTAACTGTGGTGTTCCCCGCTGTGGTGTTCCCAACGGTGGTGTTCCCAACGGTGGTATTCCCCACTGTGGTGTTCCCCGCTATGGTGTTCCCCGCTGTGGTGTTCCCCACTGTGGTGTTCCCCGCTGTGGTGTTCCCAAATGTGGTGTTCCCAACGGGGGTGTTCCCCACTATGGTGTTCCCCGCTGTGGTGTTCCCCGCCGTGGTGTTCCCCTCCGTGGTGTTCCCCACTGTGGTGTTCCCCGCTGTGGTGTTCCCCGCTGTGGTGTTCCCCACTGTGGTGTTCCCCACTATGGTGTTCCCAAATGTGGTTTTCCCCACTATGGTGTTCCCAAATGTGGTGTTCCCAAATGTGGTGTTCCCAACGGGGGTGTTCCCCACTATGGTGTTCCCCGCTGTGGTGTTCCCCGCCGTGGTGTTCCCCGCCATGGTGTTCCCCACTGTGGTGTTCCCCGCTGTGGTGTTCCCCGCTGTGGTGTTCCCCACTGTGGTGTTCCCCACTGTGGTGTTCCCCACTGTGGTGTTCCCCACTGTGGTATTCCCCACTATGGTGTTCCCCACTGTGGTGTTCCCAACTGTGGTGTTCCTAACAGTGGTGTTCCCCGCTGTGGTGTTCCCAACTGTGGTGTTCCCAACGGTGGTGTTCCCCACTGTGGTGTTCCCCGCTGTGGTGTTCCCAACTGTGGTGTTCCCAACGGTGGTGTTCCCAACGGTGGTGTTCCCCGCTGTGGTGTTCCTAACGGTGGTGTTCCCAACGGTGGTGTTCCCCACTGTGGTGTTCCCCACTATGGTGTTCCCCGCTGTGGTGTTCCCCGCTGTGGTGTTCCCCGCTGTGGTGTTCCCCACTGTGGTGTTCCCAACTGTGGTGTTCCCCGCTGTGGTGTTCCCCGCTGTGGTGTTCCCCGCTGTGGTGCTCCCCGCTGTGGTGTTCCCCAACGGTGGTGTTCCCAACTGTGGTGTTCCCACCCCGCTGTGGTGTTCCTAACTGTGGTGTTCCCCACTGTGGTGTTCCCAACTGTGGTGTTCCCCGCTGTGGTGTTCCCAACTGTGGTGTTCCCCGCTGTGGTGTTCCCCGCTGTGGTGTTCCCAACTATGGTGTTCCCAACTATGGTGTTCCCAACTATGGTGTTCCCAACGGGGGTGTTCCCAACTATGGTGTTCCCAACGGGGGTGTTCCCAACTGTGGTGTTCCCAACTGTGATGTTCCCCGCTGTGGTGTTCCCAACGGGGGTGTTCCCAACTGTGGTGTTCCCAACTGTGGTGTTCCCAACTATGGTGTTCCCCGCTGTGGTGTTCCCAACTGTGGTGTTCCCCACTATGGTGTTCCCCACTATGGTGTTCCCAACTGTGGTGTTCCCAACTGTGGTGTTCCCCGCTGTGGTGTTCCCCGCTGTGGTGTTCCCAACGGGGGTGTTCCCAACTGTGGTGTTCCCAACTGTGGTGTTTCCCACTATGGTGTTCCCCACTGTGGTGTTCCCCACTGTGGTGTTCCCCGCTGTGGTGTTCCCAACTATGGTGTTCCCCGCTGTGGTGTTCCCTGCTGTGGTGTTCCCCGCTGTGGTGTTCCCCACTGTGGTGTTCCCCGCTGTGGTGTTCCCAACTATGGTGTTCCCCACTGTGGTGTTCCCCACTGTGGTGTTCCCCGCTGTGGTGTTCCCAACTATGGTGTTCCCCACTGTGGTGTTCCCAACTATGGTGTTCCCCGCTGTGGTGTTCCTAACTGTGGTGTTCCCCGCTGTGGTGTTCCTAACTGTGGTGTTCCCCGCTGTGGTGTTCCTAACTGTGGTGTTCTTAACTGTGGTGTTCCTAACTGTGGTGTTCCCCGCTGTGGTGTTCCTAACTGTGGTGTTCCCCGCTGTGGTGTTCCCAACTGTGGTGTTCCCCGCTGTGGTGTTCCTAACTGTGGTGTTCCCCGCTGTGGTGTTCCTAACTGTGGTGTTCCCCGCTGTGGTGTTCCTAACTGTGGTGTTCCTAACTGTGGTGTTCCCCGCTGTGGTGTTCCCCGCTGTGGTGTTCCCCGCTGTGGTGTTCCCCACTGTGGTGTTCCCCACTGTGGTGTTCCTAACTGTGGTGTTCCCCGCTGTGGTGTTCCCCACTGTGGTGTTCCCCGCTGTGGTGTTCCTAACTGTGGTGTTCTTAACTGTGTCTGTATATTCTACCAGGTGGGTTGTCTACCGTCCAGGACCAGACTGCAGTGATTGTGTCTAACTGTAGTGTTTCCCCTGTGTGTGTTGATGTGTAGGTGGGTTGTCTACCGTCCAGGATCAGACTGCAGTGATTGTGTCTAACTGTAGTGTTTCCCCTGTGTGTGTAGGTGGGTTGTCTACCGTCCAGGTCCAGACTGCAGTGATTGTTTCTCCACCTCCCACTTGCAGCGCTACCTGTCCTGCTTCCTGGAGACACAGAGAGCACATGGAGGGAAGCCCCGACTACTGCTGCTCACTCCTGGGTATGTACGCATTAAGCTGTGTACCGGTCTCTAAGATCATCTGTTATAGTAGCATGTAGCTTACAGAAGTCAACCAGACAGATATATCCTCCATTAGTTCTGTTATAGTAGCATGTAGCTTACAGAAGTCAACCAGACAGATATATCCTCCATTAGTTCTATTATAGTAGCATGTAGCTTACAGAAGTCAACCAGACAGATATATCCTCCATTAGTTCTGTTATAGTAGCATGTAGCTTACAGAAGTCAACCAGACAGATATATCCTCCATTAGTTCTGTTATAGTAGCATGTAGCTTACAGAAGTCAACCAGACAGATATACCCTCCATTAGTTCTATTATAGTAGCATGTAGCTTACAGAAGTCAACCAGGCAGATATATCCTCCATTAGCGGCTGGTGTCACTGATGATCTTTCTGTTTATAATCCACTGGTTAAATCTCTTTCCTGTGTCTGTGTAGATTATATCTATCTCTAGATGGCTTAACCCTGACTATTTCTCTGTCTCTATCTCTAGATGGCTTAACCCTGACTATCTCTCTGTCTCTATCTCTAGATGGCTTAACTCTGACTATCTCTCTGTCTCTATCTCTAGATGGCTTAACCCTGACTATCTCTCTGTCTCTATCTCTAGATGGCTTAACCCTGACTATCTCTCTGTCTCTATCTCTAGATGGCTTAACCCTGACTATCTCTCTGTCTCTATCTCTATCTCTAGATGTACAGATATATTAGACGTGGTCCAGGCGGTCCTGTCCCATCCAGATGCTGTGGTCCAGGCCTGTTTCACCATCGGGGCGGTCACAGCCTGTGTGGACCCTCTCAGCTCATACATGGAACACAGGTCAGGACACCTTCCACTGGTCACACATGAGGCTGTGGCGGAAATTTGATCAAGACTGTCAAGCAAATAACTGCCGTTCTCACAGTAATTGACCGTTAATTAACATAAAATAATTTATCCTACAAGCCACTGATGCAGACCTTGGAAACATCTACTTTTTTTAAAATAAAAAAAATCCATGTAATATAGTCTACACCTTCACAATAAATCCATGTAATATATCCTACACCTTCACAATAAATCCATGTAATATATCCTACACCTTCACAATAAATCCATGTAATATATCCTACACCTTCACAATAAATCCATGTAATATATCCTACACCTTCACAATAAATCCATGTAATATATCCTACACCTTCACAATAAATCCATGTAATATATCCTACACCTTCACAATAAATCCATGTAATATATCCTACACCTTCACAATAAATCCATGTAATATATCCTACACCTTCACAATAAATCCATGTAATATATCCTACACCTTCACAATAAATCCATGTAATATATCCTACACCTTCACAATAAATCCATGTAATATATCCTACACCTTCACAATAAATCCATGTAATATATCCTACACCTTCACAATAAATCCATGTAATATAGTCTACACCTTCACAATAAATCCATGTAATATAGTCTACACCTTCACAATAAATCCATGTAATATATCCTACACCTTCACAATAAATCCATGTAATATATCCTACACCTTCACAATAAATCCATGTAATATATCCTACACCTTCACAATAAATCCATGTAATATATCCTACACCTTCACAATAAATCCATGTAATATAGTCTACACCTTCACAATAAATCCATGTAATATAGTCTACACCTTCACAATAAATCCATGTAATATATCCTACACCTTCACAATAAATCCATGTAATATATCCTACACCTTCACAATAAATCCATGTAATATATCCTACACCTTCACAATAAATCCATGTAATATATCCTACACCTTCACAATAAATCCATGTAATATATCCTACACCTTCACAATAAATCCATGTAATATATCCTACACCTTCACAATAAATCCATTTAATATATCCTACACCTTCACAATAAATCCATGTAATATATCCTACACCTTCACAATAAATCCATTTAATATATCCTACACCTTCACAATAAATCCATGTAATATATCCTACACCTTCACAATAAATCCATTTAATATATCCTACACCTTCACAATAAATCCATTTAATATATCCTACACCTTCACAATAAATCCATTTAATATATCCTACACCTTCACAATAAATCCATGTAATATATCCTACACCTTCACAATAAATCCATGTAATATATCCTACACCATCACAATAAATCCATGTAATATATCCTACACCTTCACAATAAATCCATGTAATATATCCTACACCTTCACAATAAATCCATGTAATATATCCTACACCTTCACAATAAATCCATTTAATATATCCTACACCTTCACAATAAATCCATGTAATATATCCTACACCTTCACAATAAATCCATGTAATATATCCTACACCTTCACAATAAATCCATTTAATATATCCTACACCTTCACAATAAATCCATGTAATATATCCTACACCTTCACAATAAATCCATGTAATATATCCTACACCTTCACAATAAATCCATGTAATATATCCTACATCTTCACAATAAATCCATGTAATATATCCTACACCTTCACAATAAATCCATTTAATATATCCTACACCTTCACAATAAATCCATGATTTATTTTATACAGGTCTAAATAAACATGATATAAAGGAAATGTAGTTTATTTCAGAAGAACAGAATAGTTTACTCTGAGTTGTCCTCATGTTAGGTCCTGATGTGGCTATGCCAAATGGCTGTGGGCTATACTAGTTCATTTAGCAGACAAGATTTGCTTAGAATGTCGTGGCGTTATTTATGGTTTATAGTTTAAATAATACCATTGAACAAAGCTTAATAAAATAGAAAGGATATTTTATCCAAACGATAATAGGCGGCTATTCTGTGTTGTTTGGTCAACAAAGAAACAGGTCCTCCTAGACGCTTAATTTAGAGTCATTAATGTAACTTGAGTTGTTCTACAGATGTTGGCCTGTATGTTTAGGTGTTTAATACATTGTAAGGCTGCATGATGGGACTCTAATGATGATTTGGAAAAAAAGTAGCTTGAAATGCATGAGCTCTGCTTAGTTTTTTGCCACGCTGTACATACTACATCTACATCTACTACAGGCACTTGATTATGCCTCGAATTTCACGGTGGCATCCCCTTTGTGACCGTAATGCACCCTAAAAAAAATACATTACTTTTGCGGCCAGTGGCTGCATTCTGCCCTTCTCCCTGAGTGCTGCATTCTGCCCTTCTCCCTGAGTGCTGCATTCTGCCCTTCTCCCTGAGTGCTGCATTCTGCCCTTCTCCCTGAGTGCTGCATTCTGCCCTTCTGCCTGAGTGCTGCATTCTGCCCTTCTCCCTGAGTGCTGCATTCTGCCCTTCTCCCTGAGTGCTGCATTCTGCCCTTCTCCCTGAGTGCTGCATTCTGCCCTTCTCCCTGAGTGCTGCATTCTGCCCTTCTCCCTGAGTGCTGCATTCTGCCCTTCTCCCTGAGTGCTGCATTCTGCCCTTCTCCCTGAGTGCTGCATTCTGCCCTTCTCCCTGAGTGCTGCATTCTGCCCTTCTCCCTGAGTGCTGCATTCTGCCCTTCTCCCTGAGTGCTGCATTCTGCCCTTCTCCCTGAGTGCTGCATTCTGCCCTTCTCCCTGAGTGCTGCATTCTGCCCTTCTCCCTGAGTGCTGCATTCTGCCCTTCTCCTTCACTCACACGGCTCTCCATCATGTGATCGGGTCTTTCTCACAGGCTACAAGTGAAGACCGACACATCAGGGACGCAACTGCACATGTCCTTATCCAATTCAGAGGTGCATATTGAAGATATTGGAAGAACTGTCCACATTTACTTTTCCTCAGCCAACAAGATGAGTAGGCCTAATGAACAGCAAAAGCACTAGCCTATGTCAATCTACTATCCCCACAGTACAAAAGTTGACCTATTCTGTGCGAGAAATAAATATTCCAGACATAGTCTGGGACAGTTGTGGGATGCGATAGATCCCCAAATTAATACAACCACTAGAATAAATAAAAAAATACCGCAATGTAGCTGACGCAACAGATCAGAACGTTTAGCTTAAAATGTTCACATTATAACCACAGTAATTTGCACATGGTAGTAGGCTATAAGCGCAAATGTTCCATTAGCGAAACACACCATTATCAAAAGTGACCACAAATGCGGTTATGCATGTAATGCTTTTATTATAAAGGTGCATTTCTACATTATCTTCCCCAAACTTGAAACTCACACGCTGTTTATGTAAAGCAGATTAATGTGCTTCATTTTTAAGAAGTTATTTGGCTACTTTAGTTGTGATACAAACCTTATCAAAACATATAGGCCTATGGCCTAGGCTAGGTGAGGTGGAAGCCCCACCTTCCTCGCTGGAAGCCCTTCCTTCCACAGGTGAGAAGCGTGAGGCTCAGATTCATTCCTTAAATTTATAAATGATCGCGCCGTACTGCATGGCTGCCGTTTTGCAGACTCCAACCCAATTATTATTTAACTAAATGAATCCGCTATCATTTCTTATAACCAATATAACCGATCCGCAAGCAATCAAACAAGCGAAATGTCATTATAGGGACAAAGTGGAGTTGTAATTCAACAGCTCAGACACGAGACTTATGTGGCAGTGTCTACAGGCAATTACGGACTACAAAAAGAAAATCAGACTAACTAAACACCTTCGTTGCCCGCTTTGAGGATAATACAGTGCCACCGACGTGGCCCACTAACAGGGACTGCGGGCCCCCACTCTCTGAGCTAAACCACTCTGTGCCATAACTGATAATATTAAAGTGAGGTAGCCGTTCTGAGTGTATATCTGATTCTACCTTATAGATTTGTCTTCCCGAAGCTGGTGGAGCAGTGCAGCCAAGGTATAGTGAGTACGGTCGTCTTCACTGGACTGGCAGCAGAACAGAAGAACCCTCTCCTCCAAACCGTACAGCAGCTGATCCGGTCAGCCAATCCCAACGCTGTCTTCATCCTGGCAGAGAGAGGAGCCGTTACCAGGTAGATTAGCCTAATGAAGTCTAAACTCACTCACTCATTCATTCTCTTTCAGTAATTCTCTTGGTTCCTTGCGTAACAATGCATCATTCCCTTCTATAGGAATGAGGATGTGAAGATGATTTTGTCTGAGAGCAGCTTCTCTGAGGCGCAGATGATGAGAGCACGCTACCTGCTCTACCCTGGCTGGTAAGATGATCTCTCCTTCGCCTCTCCCTCTCTCCACCTCTATCTCTCGCTCCTTCCCCTCTCTCTCCTTCCCCTTGATTTCTCCTCTCCTTCTCTCCTCTCCCTCTCTTCCACCTCTCTCTCCTCTCCTTCTCTCCTCTCCCTCTCTTCCACCTCTCTCTCCTCTCCTTCTCTCCTCTCCCTCTCTTCCACCTCTCTCTCCTCTCCTTCTCTCCTCTCCCTCTCTTCCACCTCTCTCTCCTCTCCTCCTCTCCCTCTCTTCCACCTCTCTCTCCTCTCCTTCTCTCCTCTCCCTCTCTTCCACCTCTCTCTCCTCTCCTTCTCTCCTCTCCCTCTCTTCCACCTCTCTCTCCTCTCCTTCTCTCCTCTCCCTCTCTTCCACCTCTCTCTCCTCTCCTTCTCTCCTCTCCCTCTCTTCCACCTCTCTCTCCTCTCCTTCTCTCCATCTCCCCTCCATTTATTTGTTTTATATTTATTTGATCTACAGTGGCTTGTGAAAGGATTCACCCCCTTGGCATTTTTCCTATTTTGTTATCCTACAACCTGGAATAAAACATTTTGTGGGGTTTGTATCATTTGATTTACACAACATGCCTACCACTTTGAAGATGCAAAATATGTTTTAATGTGAAACAAACATGAAATAATACCAAAAATAGCGTGCATAACTATTCACCCCCCCCAAGTCAATACTTTGTAGAGCCACCTTTTGCAACAATTACAGCTGCAAGTATCTTGGGGTATGTCTCTATAAGCTTGGCACATCTAGCCACTGGGATTTCTGCCCAATCTTCAAGTTCAAGTTGGATGGGTTCCGCTGGTGTACAGCGATCTTTAAGTCATACCACAGATTCTCAATTGTATTGAGGGGGGGATGGGGATGGTGTTCTCGGGGTGATTAGAGGTGTTGGGTTTGCTCCAGACATAGCGTTTTCCTTGCTGGTCAAAAAGCTCAATTTTAGTCTCATCTGACCATCTGACGTTTGCTTATTTCTTTCTTTAAGCAATGGCTTTTTTTCTGGCCACTCTTCTGTAAAGCCCAGCTATATGTTCTGTCAGTTTTGGTGGGCGACCCTCTCTTGGCAAGTTTGTTTTGGTGCCATATTCTTTCCATTTTTTAATAATGGATTTAACTTCTTACGGGCCGTCCCACCTGGCCAACATCCGGTGAAATTGCAGAGCGCGAAATTCAAATTACAGAAATAGAAATAGTTTACATTCATGAAAATACAAGTGTAATACATCAAAATAAAGCTTAACTTCTTGTTAATCCAGCCGCAGTGTCAGATTTCAAAAAGGCTTTACGGCGAAACCACACCATGCGATTATCTGAGGACAGCGCCCCGCATACAAAAGCATGAAAAACATATTTCAACCAGGCAGGTGCGCCACGAAAGTCAGAAATAGCGATATAATAAATGCCTTACCTTTGAAGATCTTCTTCTGTTGGCACTCCAAAAGGTCCCAGCTACATCACAAATGGTCCTTTTTGTTCGATAATGTCCTTCTTTATATCCCCAAAAATCAGTTAACTGGCGCGCTTCAGTCAATAATCCACCGGTTTCCCTCCTCCAAAATGCGTACAAAATGAATCCCAAACGTTACCAATAAACTTCTCCAAACAAGTCAAACAACGTTAATAATCAAACCTCCGGTACCCTAATACGTAAATAAATGATCAAATTTAAGACTGAGAATCGTTATTGCCTTACCATTGATAAACAACAAAGAACGCACTCTCATCCAAGCGCATGAAAACACTACAGCCTAAATGGGAGCCACTTAGAAAAACTACAAATTCTAACCAATTTTTCCAAAAAACAAGCCTGATACTATTTCTAAAGACTGTTGACATCTAGTGGAAGCCCTAGGAACTGCAATCTGGGAGGATTTTGCCTTATAAGAAACATGACAGCCATTGGAAACAGTGGTAGGCTGAATTTTTTTTTTTTTTTAATGGTTTGTCCTCTGGGTTTCGCCTGCCATATCAGTTCTGTTATACTCACAGACATTATTTTAACAGTTTTAGAAACTTTAGAGTGTTTTCTATCCAATACTACATGCATATGCATATCCTAGCTTCTGGGCCTGAGTAACAGGCAGTTAACTTTGGGCACGCTTGTCATGCAAACTTCAAAATACTGCCCCCTAGCCCAGAGTGCTCCGTGGGATGTTCAAAGTTTGGGATATTTTTTTATAACCCAACACTGATCTGTACTTCTCCACAACTTTGTCCCTGACCTGTTTGGAGAGCTCCTTGGTCTTCATGGTGCCACTTTCTTGGTGGTGCCCCTTGCTTAGTGGTGTTGCAGACTCTGGGGCCTTTCAGAATAGGTGTGTGTTTGAATATATTTATAGATATAGATATATTTACTGAGAACATGTGACAGATCATGTGACACTTAGATTGCACACAGGTGGACTTTATGTAACTAATTATGTGTCTTCTGAAGGTCATTGGTTGCACCAGATCTTATTTAGGGGCTTCATAGGAAAGAGGGTGAATACAATATGTACCCACCACTTTTCTGTTTTTATTGTTTGTAATTTTAGAATTTATTGAAACAAGTCATTTATTTTTATTTCACTTCACCAATTTTGACTATTTTGTGTATGTCCATTACATTAAATACAAATACAAATCCATTTAAATTATGGGTAGTACTGCAACAAAATAGGGGGGTGAATACTTTTGCAAGGCACTGTAGACATATTGCGATCTAGGTCTGTTTTCCAAATGTGTCCTGTATAATACAATATATACAGTGCATTCGGAAAGTATTCAGACCCCTTGACCTTTTCTTAAAAATGTACATTACAGCCTTATTCTAAAATGTAAACAATATTTTTTCCTCATCTATCTACACACAATACCCCATAATGACAAAGCGAAAACAGGTTTTTCGAAATGTAATAAAAAATGTATTAAACAAACTAACACCTTATTTACATAAGTATTCAGACCCTTATTTACATAAGTATTCAGACCCTTATTTACATAAGTATTCAGACCCTTATTTACATAAGTATTCAGACCCTTATTTACATAAGTATTCAGACCCTTATTTACATAAGTATTCAGACCCTTATTTACATAAGTATTCAGACCCTTTGCTATGAGACTAGAAATTTAGCTCAGGTGCGTCCTGTTTCCATTGGTCATCCTTGAGATGCTTCTATGACTAAATACAATTGATTGGACATGATTTGATCATCCTTGTTTTTTAGGGGGGGGTTACCCCTTTTTCTCCCCAATTTCATGGTATCCAATTATTAGTTACAGTCTTGTCCCATCGCTGCAACTCGCCTGCGGACTCGGGGGAGGCGAAGGTCGAGAGCCATGCGTCCTCCAAATCACAACCCTGCTAAGTCGCACTTCTTCTAGACACACTGCTTGCTTAACCCGGAAGCCAGCCGCACCAATGTGTCGGGGAAAAACCACTGTACAGCTGGCGACCGAAGTCAGCATGCATGCGCCTGCCCGCCACATGTGTCGCTAGCGTACGATGGGACAAGGACATCCCGGGCGGCCAAACCTTAGACCGCTGCGCCACTCGGGAGGTACTGATCATCCTTGAGATGCCTACAACTTGATGGAGACCACCTGTGCTAAATTCAATTGATTGGACATGATATGGAATGGCACACACCTGTCTATATAAGGCCCACAGTTGACAATGCGTGTCAGAGCATAAACCATGAGGTCATAAATTCTCCGTAGAGCTCTGAGACAGGATTGTTTCATGGAACAGATCTGAGGAAAGGTACCAAAAAATGTCTGCAGCAGTGAAGGTCCCCAAGAACACTGTGGAGCCACCAAGACTCTTCCTAGAGCTGGCCACACAGCCAAACTGAGCTATCGGGGAGATGGGCCTTCTTTATTGATTTATTTGATTTATTTCACCTTTATTTAGGCCAGTTGAGAACAAGTTCTTATTTACAACTGCGCCCTGGCCAAGATAAAGCAAAGCAGTGCGACAAAAACAACAACAGAGTTACACATGGAATAAACAAACGTACAGTCAATAACACAATATAATAATCTATGTACAGTGTGTGCAAATGGAGTAAGATTAGGGAGGTAAGGCAATAAATAGACCATAGAGGTGAAATAATTACAATTTAGCATTAACACTGGAATGATAGATGTGCAGATGATGATGTGCAAGTAGAGATAATGGGGTGCAAAAGAGCAAAATAATATAAATAAATAACAATATGGGGATGAGGTAGTTGGGTGTGCTATTTACAGATGGGCTGTGTACAGGTACAGTGATCGGTAAGCTGCTCTGACAGCTGATGCTTAAAGTTAGAGGGAGATACATTGGGGAGAACAAGTATTTGGTACACTGCCGATTTTGCATGTTTTCCTACTTACAAAGCAAGTTCCTCCTACTGTAACAGACCACTACCAGCCTGGTTCCTCCTACTGTAGCAGACACTACCAGCCTGGTTCCTCCTACTGTAACAGACCACTACCAGCCTGGTTCCTCTTACTGTAGCAGACACTACCAGCCTGGTTCCTCCTACTGTAACAGACCACTACTAGCCTTGTTCCTCCTACTGTAACAGACCACTACTAGCCTGGTTCCTCCTACTGTAACAGACCACTACCAAGCTGTTGGCCAGGCGGTTGCCATGTACACAGACTGGCTGGGCTCTACCTCTGGACCGGTCCATTTAGACACCTTATGACACCTCAGTGGTCACTGTGCCTCATTAGAACTGTTTCTAACAGCGGCTTAGAAAACACAGGCTATCTACTCTATCAAGCGTGCATGAATGCCCGTCACAAGGTTTGATGTCTGTGTGTATTTCAGGTGTAAAGGCCGGTTCGTCAGTGGCTGTGGGTCCCTGTCTTTGGGCCACCAGTATGTGATGTTCAACCTTCCCCTGGAGAGACCTCTGTTTCTGAAACACTGTAAAGGTAAGAACCCCCTAATAATTACATCAGTCAATCAAGTGGAACACATGAAGACCTTTCTCTTCTAATATGGAGAGCACGAAGAGACTGCAGTCTGAGTTGTCATGACATGGCACATGTTCCTAAAACATTTCCAGTACAATAGCATTGGAATTATTTAATTATATCAAATACAATTTTGAAATCTATTTTTACTTGTAACGTGCCGAATACAGCAGATACAGTGCCTTGCGAAAGTATTCGGCCCCCTTGAACTTTGCGACCTTTTGCCACATTTCAGGCTTCAAACATAAAGATATAAAACTGTATTTTTTTGTGAAGAATCAACAACAAGTGGGACACAATCATGAAGTGGAACGACATTTATTGGATATTTCAAACTTTTTTTACAAATCAAAAGCTGAAAAATTGGGCGTGCAAAATTATTCAGCCCCTTTACTTTCAGTGCAGCAAACTCTCTCCAGAAGTTCAGTGAGGATCTCTGAAGGATCCAATGTTGACCTAAATGACTAATGATGATAAATACAATCCACCTGTGTGTAATCAAGTCTCCGTATAAATGCACCTGCACTGTGATAGTCTCAGAGGTCCGTTAAAAACGCAGAGAGCATCATGAAGAACAAGGAACACACCAGGCAGGTCCGAGATACTGTTGTGAAGAAGTTTAAAGCCGGATTAGGATACAAAAATATTTCCCAAGCTTTAAACATCCCAAGGAGCACTGTGCAAGCGATAATATTGAAATGGAAGGAGTATCAGACCACTGCAAATCTACCAAGACCTGGCCGTCCCTCTAAACTTTCAGTTCATGCAAGGAGAAGACTGATCAGAGATGCAGCCAAGAGGCCCATGATCACTCTGGATGAACTGCAGAGATCTACAGCTGAGGTGGGAGACTCTGTCCATAGGACAACAATCAGTCGTATATTGCACAAATCTGGCCTTTATGGAAGAGTGGCAAGAAGACAGCCATTTCTTAAAGATATCCATAAAAAGTGTTGTTTAAAGTTTGCCACAAGCCACCTGGGAGACACACCAAACATGTGGAAGAAGGTGCTCTGGTCAGATGAAACCAAAATTGAACTTTTTGGCAACAATGCAAAACGTTATGTTTGGCGTAAAAGCAACACAGCTCATCACCCTGAACACACCATCCCCACTGTTAAACATGGTGGTGGCAGCATCTTGGTTTGGGCATGCTTTTCTTCAGCAGGGACAGGGAAGATAGTTAAAATTGATGGGAAGATGGATGGAGCTAAATACAGGACCATTCTGGAAGAAAACCTGATGGAGTCTGCAAAAGACCTGAGACTGGAACGGAGATTTGTCTTCCAACAAGACAATGATCCAAAACATAAAGCAAAATCTACAATGGAATGGTTCAAAAATAAACATATCCAGGTGTTAGAATGGCCAAGTCAAAGTCCAGACCTGAATCCAATCGAGAATCTGTGGAAAGACTGAAAACTGCTGTTCACAAATGCTCTCCATCCAACCTCACTGAGCTCGAGCTGTTTTGCAAGGAGGAATGGGAAAAAATGTCAGTCTCTCGATGTACAAAACTGATAGAGACATACCCCAAGCGACTTACAGCTGTAATCGCAGCAAAAGGTGGCGCTACAAAGTATTAACTTAAGGGGGCTGAATAATTTTGCACGCCCAATTTTTCAGTTTTTGATTTGTTAAAAAAGTTTGAAATATCCAATAAATGTTGTTCCACTTCATGATTGTGTCCCACTTGTTGTTGATTCTTCACAAAAAAATACAGTTTTATATCTTTATGTTTGAAGCCTGAAATGTGGCAAAAGGTCGCAAAGTTCAAGGGGGCCGAATACTTTCGCAAGGCACTGTATTAAGAAAGAAAAATAATTTATTAAGAAAGAAAATAATTTGTTGAAAAATAAAGAAATAGTAGCACAAGTCAATACCAATACTGAGACCATAGACTAGATGTACCAGTCAATACCAATACTGAGACCATAGACTAGATGTACCCGTCAATAACAATACTGAGACCATAGACTAGATGTACCAGTCAATACCAATACTGAGACCATAGACTAGATGTACCCATCAATAACAATACTGAGACCATAGACTAGATGTACCCGTCAATACCAATACTGAGACCATAGACTAGATGTACCAGTCAATACCAATACTGAGACCATAGACTAGATGTACCCGTCAATAACAATACTGAGACCATAGACTAGATGTACCAGTCAATACCAATACTGAGACCATAGACTAGATGTACCCATCAATAACAATACTGAGACCATAGACTAGATGTACCCGTCAATACCAATACTGAGACCATAGACTAGATGTACCAGTCAATACCAATACTGAGACCATAGACTAGATGTACCAGTCAATAACAATACTGAGACCATAGACTAGATGTACCAGTCAATACCAATACTGAGACCATAGACTAGATGTACCAGTCAATACCAATACTGAGACCACAGACTAGATGTACCAGTCAATACCAATACTGAGACCACAGACTAGATGTACCAGTCAATAACAATACTGAGACCACAGACTAGATGTACCAGTCAATACCAATACTGAGACCATAGACTAGATGTACCAGTCAATACCAATATGTTATTGTGTGTGTGTGAGCGTATGTAGTGTGTGTGTGTGAGCGTATGTAGTATGTGTGTGTGAACGTATGTAGTGTGTGTGTGTGAGCGTATGTAGTGTGTGTGTGTGTGTGAGCGTATGTAGTGTGTGTGTGTGTGAGCGGATGTAGTGTGTGTGTGTGTGAGCGTATGTAGTGTGTATGTGTGAGCGTATGTAGTGTGTGTGTGTGAGCGTATGTAGTGTGTGTGTGTGAGGGCGCATAGAGCCAGTGCAAGAATGTCATTCAATTAAGAAAGGGCTCAATGTTAGCAGTCAGAGTAGCCATTAACTGTTCAGCAGTATCTGGGGAGATGGGCCTTATTTATTGATTTGATTTATTTCATCTTTATTTAGGCAGAAGCTAGAAGCTGTTAAGGAGCCTTTTGGTCCAAGACTTGGCGCTCTGGTACCGCTTGCTGTGCGGTAGTAGAGAGAACAGTCTATGACTTGGGTGGTCTTTGACAATTTTTAGGCTCTTCCTCTGACACCGCCTGGTATAGAGGTCTTGGATGGCAGGGAGATTGGCACGGTGATGTACTGGGCTGTACGCACTACCCTCTGTAGCGCCTTACGGTCAGATGCCAAAGCAGTTGCCATACCAGGCGGTGATGCAGCCAGTCAAGATGCTCTCAATGGTGCAGCTGTATAACTTTTCGAGGATCTATATAGTGTACAGTACAATGCTTAACCATGTATATTTTCTACCGTTGAATATCCTACCAGTCTCTCTCTGCCCCCTAGCCTTCAAGTCAGCTCTGAGACCAAACCCTTTCAGAGGAAACGTCTACAACGTCTCGGGGAAGGTCCTCTTCTCTGGTAGGGTTTCTCTGTTATTCTCCCTCACTGACAATATACACAACATCACTCTGTACAATGATGGTGATGATTGAGTAGAAATGTTTACTTGTACTACTTATCAATAATCATACAAGTATTATTTGAGATGTCTTCTGCCTTGTGTTCTAATACTAAATGCCAACATTTAACCTGTACTTGCATTCCCAGTTGTGAGTATTATTAGATAAAGGTTTGTCCTCAAGGCAGGCAGCACCAGCTGATGGTAGGAAACTGAGCTCCTTCACTCTCCACTGGTTTAGTTTGGTTGAGTAGTTTCTCCTCACGTTATTCATACAGACGTTTATGTGACGTTGTTGAATGAGGAGAGAGTGCAGAATGAAGAGAGTGCAGAATGAAGAGAGTGCAGAATGAAGAGAGTGCAGAATGAAGAAAGAGCAGATGTTTGTGGAAGTTGAATGATTCTGAAGCTGGTGGTCCTTGGCGTGTTCCTTACTAGTTTCTGTGAATTTTAAGTTACTGTCCATTGAATTAAACTAGTTGCATTGATTTTGTTTATTTGTGTCTTCTATTGAATGTTCCATGTTGTTTGAGTCATTCTGGAGTTGGATCATGGATAGATGGATGGATGTTGTAGCACTGAACCCCTCCTCATCCTCAGCATGCTGTTTGGTATATGTAGCTGCCACAGTGGTAGGTCCATCAGACCAGTCATTAGGACCATCAGACAGGTCAGTGAGATGCTGAGATATCTCCATGTTCTTCTCCAGACTCTGAGAGGATGATGGAAGTGAGCTACAACACTGTGAGTGGGAACCTCCGTATCACTCAGCAGCCCTTGGGGGACAGCCACCAGGGAGACCAGGAGCCCTCTGGATGCTTCCTGCTGTTCCATGGAGTGGGATTGACACAGGAGGCCCTGAAGGACTGGCTGAGGATCTGTGTAAAACAGGTACAAGAATGACTGACCAACTACTGGAACTCACAGCTCATCTAACTGGCCATCTAACTGACCATCTAACTGACCATCTAACTGGCCATCTAACTGACCATCTAACTGACCATCCAACTGACCAACTACTGGAACTCACAGCTCATCTAACTGACCATCTAACTGGCCATCTAACTGACCAACTACTGGAACTCACAGCTCATCTAACTGGCCATCTAACTGACCATCCAACTGACCATCCAACTGACCATCCAATTGACCATCCAACTGACCAACTACTGGAACTCACAGCTCATCTAACTGGCCATCGAACTGGCCATCTTACTAACCATCCAACTGGCCAACTATTGGAACTCACAGCTCATCTAACTGGCCATCGAACTGACCATCTTACTGACAATCTAACTGACCATCTAACTGACCACCTAACTGACCACCTAACTGGCCATCTAACTGACCACCTAACTGGCCATCTAACTGACCATCTACTGGAACTCACAGCTCATCTAACTGACCAACTACTGGAACTCACAGCTCATATAACTGGCCATCTAACTGACCATCTAACGAACTCTCAGCTCATCTAACTGGCCATCTAACTGACCACCTGACTGGCCATCTAACTGGCTAACTAACTGACCATCCAACTGACCATCTAACTGACCACCTACTGGAACTCACAGCTCATCTAACTGGCCATTCAACTGACCATCTAACGAACTCACAGCTCATCTAACTAACCACCTAACTGGCCATCTATCTGGCCACCTAACTGGCCACCTAACTGGCCATCTAACTGACCATCTAACTGACCATCTACTGGAACTCACAGCTCATCTAACTGACCATCTAACTGACCAACTACTGGAACTCACAGCTCATCTAACTGACCATCTAACTGACCATCCAGCTGACCATCTATCTGGCCATCCAACTGACCATCCAACTGACCATCTAACTGGCCATCTAACTGACCAACTACTGGAACTCACACCTCATCTAACTGACCATCTACTGGAACTCACAGCTCATCTAACTGACCATATGGATCTCACAGCTCATCTAACTGACCATCTACTGGAACTCACAGCTCATCTAACTGACCAACTACTGAAACTCACAGCTCATCTAACTGACCAACTACTGGAACTCACAGTTCATCTAACTGGCCATCTAACTGACCATCTAACTGACCAACTACTAGAACTCACAGCTCATCTAACTGTCCAACTACTGGAACTCACAGCTCATCTAACTGTCCAACTACTGGAACTCACAGCTCATCTAACTGTCCAACTACTGGAACTCACAGCTCATCTAACTGTCCAACTACTGGAACTCACAGCTCATCTAACTGTCCAACTACTGGAACTCACAGCTCATCTAACTGGCCATCTAACTGACCATCCAACTGACCATCCAACTGGCCATCCAACTGGCTATCCAACTGACCATCCAACTGACCATCCAACTGACCATCCAACTGACCATCCAACTGGCCATCTAACTGGCCATCTAACTGGCCATCCAACTGACCAACTACTGGAACTCACAGCTCATCTAACTGGCCATCGAACTGACCAACTACTGGAACTCACAGCTCATCTAACTGGCCATCCAACTGACCATCCAACTGACCATCCAACTGGCCATCTAACTGACCATCTAACTGACCATCCAACTGACCAACTACTGGAACTCACAGCTCATCTAACTGACCATCTAACTGGCCATCCAACTGGCCAACTATTGGAACTCACAGCTCATCTAACTGGCCATCTAACTGACCATCCAACTGGCCATCTAACTGACCATCTAACTGGCCATCTAACTGACCATCTAACTGGCCATCTAACTGACCATCCAACTGACCAACTACTGGAACTCACAGCTCATCTAACTGACCATCTAACTGGCCATCCAACTGGCCAACTATTGGAACTCACAGCTCATCTAACTGGCCATCTAACTGACCATCCAACTGACCATCTAACTGACCACCTACTGGAACTCACAGCTCATCTAACTGACCACCTAACTGGCCATCTATCTGGCCATCTAACTGGCCATCTAACTGGCCATCTAACTGACCATCTAACTGACCATCTAACTGACCATCTAACTGACCATCTACTGGAACTCACAGCTCATCTAACTGACCATCTAACTGACCAACTACTGGAACTCACAGCTCATCTAACTGACCATCTAACTGACCATCCAGCTGACCATCTATCTGACCATCCAACTGACCATCCAACTGACCATCTAACTGGCCATCTAACTGACCAACTACTGGAACTCACAGCTCATCTAACTGACCATCTACTGGAACTCACAGCTCATCTAACTGACCAACTACTGAAACTCACAGCTCATCTAACTGACCAACTACTGAAACTCACAGCTCATCTAACTGACCAACTACTGGAACTCACAGCTCATCTAACTGACCAACTAATGGAACTCACAGCTCATCTACAGTGCCTTGCGAAAGTATTCGGCCCCCTTGAACTTTGCGACCTTTTGCCACATTTCAGGCTTCAAACATAAAGATATAAAACTGTATTTTTTTGTGAAGAATCAACAACAAGTGGGACACAATCATGAAGTGGAACGACATTTATTGGATATTTCAAACTTTTTTAACAAATCAAAAACTGAAAAATTGGGCTTGCAAAATTATTCAGCCCCTTTACTTTCAGTGCAGCAAACTCTCTCCAGAAGTTCAGTGAGGATCTCTGAATGATCCAATGTTGACCTAAATGACTAATGATGATAAATACAATCCACCTGTGTGTAATCAAGTCTCCGTATAAATGCACCTGCACTGTGATAGTCTCAGAGGTCCGTTAAAAGCGCAGAGAGCATCATGAAGAACAAGGAACACACCAGGCAGGTCCGAGATACTGTTGTGAAGAAGTTTAAAGCCGGATTTGGATACAAAAAGATTTCCCAAGCTTTAAACATCCCAAAGTGCACTGTGCAAGCGATAATATTGAAATGGAAGGAGTGTCAGACCACTGCAAATCTACCAAGACCTGGCCGTCCCTCTAAACTTTCAGCTCATACAAGGAGAAGACTGATCAGAGATGCAGCCAAGAGGCCCATAATCACTCTGGATGAACTGCAGAGATCTACAGCTGAGGTGGGAGACTCTGTCCATAGGACAACAATCAGTCGTATATTGCACAAATCTGGCCTTTATGGAAGAGTGGCAAGAAGAAAGCCATTTCTTAAAGATATCCATAAAAAGTGTTGTTTAAAGTTTGCCACAAGCCACCTGGGAGACACACCAAACATGTGGAAGAAGGTGCTCTGGTCAGATGAAACCAAAATTGAACTTTTTGGCAACAATGCAAAACGTTATGTTTGGCGTAAAAGCAACACAGCTCATCACCCTGAACACACCATCCCCACTGTCAAACATGGTGGTGGCAGCATCATGGTTTGGGCCTGCTTTTCTTCAGCAGGGACAGGGAAAATGGTTAAAATTGATGGGAAGATGGGATGGAGCCAAATACAGGACCATTCTGGAAGAAAACCTGATGGAGTCTGCAAAAGACCTGAGACTGGGACGGAGATTTGTCTTCCAACAAGACAATGATCCAAAACATAAAGCAAAATCTACAATGGAATGGTTCAATAATAAACATATCCAGGTGTTAGAATGGCCAAGTCAAAGTCCAGACCTGAATCCAATCGAGAATCTGTGGAAAGAACTGAAAACTGCTGTTCACAAATGCTCTCCATCCAACCTCACTGAGCTCGAGCTGTTTTGCAAGGAGGAATGGGAAAAAATTTCAGTCTCTCGATATGCAAAACTGATAGAGACATACCCCAAGCGACTTACAGCTGTAATCGCAGCAAAAGGTGGCGCTACAAAGTATTAACTTAAGGGGGCTGAATAATTTTGCACGCCCAATTTTTCAGTTTTTGATTTGTTAAAAAAGTTTGAAATATCCAATAAATGTTGTTCCACTTCATGATTGTGTCCCACTTGTTGACTCTTCACAAAAAAATACAGTTTTATATCTTTATGTTTGAAGCCTGAAATGTGGCAAAAGGTCGCAAAGTTCAAGGGGGCCGAATACTTTCGCAAGGCACTGTAACTGACCAACTTCTGGAACTCACAGCTCATCTAACTGACCATCTAACTGGCCATCAAACTGGCCATCTAACTGGCCATCTAACTGACCAACTACTGAAACTCACATTTCATCTAACTGGCCATCTAACTGACCATCTAACGGGACTCAAAGCTCATCTAACTGGCCATCTAACGAACTCACAGCTCATCTAACTGACCATCTAACTGACCATCTAACTGGCCATCTAACTGGCCACCTAACTGACCACCTTACTGGCCATCTAACTGACCACCTAACTGACCACCTAACTGGCCATCTAACTGACCATCTACTGGAACTCACAGCTCATCTAACTGACCATCTAACTGACCAACTACTGGAACTCACAGCTCATCTAACTGACCATCCAACTGGCCATCCGACTGACCATCCAACTGACCATCCAACTGACCATCCAACTGGCCATCTAACTGACCAACTACTGGAACTCACAGCTCATCTAACTGACCATCTAACTGACCATTTACTGGAACTCACAGCTCATCTAACTGACCATATACTGGAACTCACAGCTCATCTAACTGACCAACTACTGGAACTCACAGTTCATCTAACTGGCCATCTAACTGACCATCTAACTGGCCATCTAACTGACCATCTAACTGACATCTAACTGACCAACTAACTGACCATCCAACTGACCATCTAACTGACCACCTACTGGAACTCACAGCTCATCTAACTGGCCATTCAACTGACCATCTAACGAACTCACAGCTCACCTAACTGACCACCTAACTGACCACCTATCTGGCCATCTAACTGGCCACCTAACTGACCACCTAACTGACCACCTAACTGACCACCTAACTGGCCATCTAACTGACCATCTACTGGAACTCACAGCTCATCTAACTGACCAACTACTGGAACTCACAGCTCATCTAACTGACCATCTAACTGACCATCCAGCTGACCATCTATCTGACCATCCAACTGACCATCCAACTGACCATCTAACTGACCAACTACTGGAACTCACAGCTCATCTAACTGACCATCGAACTGACCATCTAAAGAACTCACAGCTCATCTACCTGGCCATCTAATTGACTATCTAACTGGCCATCTATCTGGCCATCTATCTGGCCATCTAACTGACCATCTAACTGACCGCCTAACTGGCCGTCTAACTGACCATCTAACTGACCATCTACTGTGCTGTAGACAAGTTGCAGAGGTTGATCGTATTGTAACCTAAACATCAGAGGTAATATACTCATCTTGGTATCTGTGGTCTTGTTTTCAGAAGGAGGTGAGGAAGGTGAAGAAGACCCACACCAGCCTCTCTCCTCAGGAAATCAGGACCATCCATGTGAGTGTTCCTCTAATACAACATATCATTGTTCCTCTCTCTTGACCCGCCTGTCAATCTGCCTGTTTCTGTGTTCAGGTGAAGAGACATCTGGACCCTCTGCCTCCAGGCTTCTTCTACAACGGACAACAGTACGTCAGTTTCTTTGGAGAGAAGAACAACTTCCATCCACGTATCCTTTTATCGCTACTGTCTGTCCTCAACACAACCATTGTAAGGCGTCTAATACAACACCTGACAACACAGCCCTATTCCACTGAATGGTTTGTTGTTGATGAGTAGTAGGTGGTGTAGCTGTCCTTACATCAAGCCCCTGCAGAAATGGACCAGTTCATAGCGGAGTATGTTGAGGAGGCCAACCGAGAGATCGACCTCTTCAACAATCAGCTGGAGCAGCAGCAGCACCAGGACCTGTTTGACCCTTAGTGACCCCCAAGGTTGGGGTTAGAGGTCGTCTGTCTCGTCCTTTTACTGTTTGTCCTCCTCAGCACATCTCAAAGGGAAACAAAGGGGGGAAACTATACCATACATCCTGTCACCTCCACTATACCATACATCCTGTCACCTCCACTATACCATACATCCTGTCACCTCCACTATACCATACATCCTGTCACCTCCACTATACCATACATCCTGTCACCTCCACTATACCATACATCCTGTCACCTCCACTATACCATACATCCTGTCACCTCCACTATACCATACATCCTGTCACCTCCACTATACCATACATCCTGTCATCTCCACTATACCATACATCCTGTCACCTCCACTATACCATACATCCTGTCACCTCCACTATACCATACATCCTGTCACCTCCACTATACCATACATCCTGTCACCTCCACTATACCATACATCCTGTCACATCCACTATACCATACATCCTGTCACCTCCACTATACCATACATCCTGTCAACTCCACTATACCATACATCCTGTCACCTCCACTATACCATACATCCTGTCACCTCCACTATACCATACATCCTGTCACCTCCACTATACCATACATCCTGTCACCTCCACTATACCATACATCCTGTCACCTCCACTATACCATACATCCTGTCACCTCCACTATACCATACATCCTGTCACCTCCACTATACCATACATCCTGTCACCTCCACTATACCATACATCCTGTCACCTCCACTATACCATACATCCTGTCACCTCCACTATACCATACATCCTGTCACCTCCACTATACCACACATACTGTCACCATACATATAGGGGTGATAAACATAACTGAATCAAGACATTATTATGGTGAGAGAGCACAAGCTTTCTGTCCAGATAAGAGGTTCAACTTTGCATTGTCAGTCAGTATCATCCTAGGTAGGTTTCTAATAGGCCAGTAGAATTGGTTCTATTTGTAGCCTGGCTGTTGGCATTATTAAAACACTCCTTTCTCGTCTCCTTTCCTGACCTGTCATACGATGCACAGCCCACCTGTTAGTTAGCTGCTTTCAGTATCACGCTGTGTAGCTGTTCTCACTGGCTCTACTGTGCTAATAGCTTGTATCAGTGTCAGACTTGGTGAGAGGAAGTGGACGCAGAGCTGTGAACTTTGAATAGACAGCCTGTAGCTGTCAATCCCTGGTGTGGTGATAGAAACTGTCTCCTGTTGTAAATACTAGCTAGACCGTCACCCAGCTCTAGTCAGCATAGCAACGTGGTCCTCAGTAACATAATGTCATGGTGATCAAACATCCCCTTTCACACGACCACCTAACATGCTGTGGGTGGGATACTGGTTGGAATGGGGATGGTCTGAAATCAATTAGTCTAGTTTAGGCCAGTTTGGGCTGGTTTAGGCCACTTTTGGTTAGGAGGGTTTGGGCTGGCTTAGGCCACTTTGGGTTAGGAGGGTTTGGGCTGGTTTAGGCCACTTTGGGTTAGGAGGGTTTGGGCTGGTTTAGGCCACTTTGGGTTAGGAGGGTTTGGGCTGGTTTAGGCCACTTTGGGTTAGGAGGGTTTGGGCTGGCTTAGGCCACTTTGGGTTAAGAGGGTTTGGGCTGATTTAGGCCACTTTGGTCTGGATTAGGAGGGTTTGTGCTGATTTAGGCCACTTTGGTCTGGATTAGGAGGGTTTGGGTTGAGGGTGTTTGAGGGATGGGGAGGGTAGGACTGGTGTTGGCCAGATAAGGGCTGAGGAATGAGTTAGTAGTGGTGTATTACAGGGATGGGTAGGGTCAGAGGTCAGGGTCTTAGTAATGGTGTATTACAGGGATGGGTAGGGTCAGGGGTCAGAGTTAGTGTTGTTGACCACATGCAGTTCCTTGATGTGGGACTTAAGCTGTGTCCATTACCTGTTAGATAGATGGGTGTAGGAGGTAGCTTACATGTTCTCTCAGGACTACCTATCGTGATGTTCCTGGAGATGGGACTTAAGCTGTGTCCATTACCTGTTAGATAGATGGGTGTAGGAGGTAGCTTACATGTTCTCTCAGGACTACCTGTCGTGATGTTCCTGGAGATGGGACTTAAGCTGTGTCCACTACCTGTTAGATAGATGGGATTTAAGATGCGTCCACTACCTGTTAGATATATGGGATTTAAGATGCGTCCACTACCTGTTAGATAGATGGGATTTAAGATGCGTCCACTACCTGTTAGATAGATGGGATTTAAGATGCGTCCACTACCTGTTAGATAGATGGGATTTAAGATGCGTCCACTACCTGTTAGGTAGATGGGATTTAAGATGCGTCCACTACCTGTTAGATAGATGGGATTTAAGATGTGTCCACTACCTGTTAGGTAGATTGGATATAAGATGCGTCCACTACCTGTTAGATAGATGGGATTTAAGATGCGTCCACTACCTGTTAGATAGATGGGATTTAAGATGCGTCCACTACCTGTTAGATAGATGGGATTTAAGATGCGTCCACTACCTGTTAGATAGATGGGATTTAAGATGCGTCCACTACCTGTTAGATAGATGGGATTTAAGATGCGTCCACTACCTGTTAGATAGATGGGATTTAAGATGCGTCCACTACCTGTTAGGTAGATGGGATTTAAGATGCGTCCACTACCTGTTAGGTAGATGGGATTTATGATGCGTCCACTACCTGTTAGGTAGATGGGATTTAAGATGCGTCCACTACCTGTTAGATAGATGGGATTTAAGATGCGTCCACTACCTGTTAGATAGATGGGATTTAAGATACAATACTAGTACTACACTACTACAATACTAGTACCACACTACTACAATACGAGTACTACACTACTACAATACTAGTACCACACTACTACAATACGAGTACTACACTACTACAATACTAGTACCACACTATTACAATATGAGTACTACACTACTACAATACTAGTACTACACTACTACAATACTAGTACTACACTACTGCAGTACTAGTACTACACTACTGGTACTGCAATACTAGTACTACACTACTACTACACTGCTAATTTAGCTCCACTCACCTGGATAACAGTTACGGTCTGCTAATTTAGCTCCACTCACCTGGATAACAGTTACGGTCAGCTAATTTAGCTCCACTCACCAGGAGAACAGTTACGGTCTGCTAATTTAGCTCCACTCACCTGGATAACAGTTACGGTCTGCTAATTTAGCTCCACTCACCTGGATAACAGTTACGGTCTGCTAATTTAGCTCCACTCACCTGGATAACAGTTACGGTCTGTTAATTTAGCTCCACTCACCTGGATAACAGTTACGGTCTGCTAATTTAGCTCCACTCACCTGGATAACAGTTACGGTCTGCTAATTTAGCTCCACTCACCTGGATAACAGTTACGGTCTGCTAATTTAGCTCCACTCACCAGGAGAACAGTTACGGTCTGCTAATTTAGCTCCACTCACCAGGAGAACAGTTACGGTCTGCTAATTTAGCTCCACTCACCTGGATAACAGTTACGGTCTGCTAATTTAGCTCCACTCACCTGGATAACAGTTACGGTCTGCTAATTTAGCTCCACTCACCAGGAGAACAGTTACGGTCTGCTAATTTAGCTCCACTCACCTGGATAACAGTTACGGTCTGCTAATTTAGCTCCACTCACCAGGAGAACAGTTACGGTCTGCTAATTTAGCTCCACTCACCAGGAGAACAGTTACGGTCTGCTAATTTAGCTCCACTCACCAGGAGAACAGTTACGGTCTGCTAATTTAGCTCCACTCACCAGGAGAACAGTTACGGTCTGCTAATTTAGCTCCACTCACCAGGAGAACAGTTACGGTCTGCTAATTTAGCTCCACTCACCAGGAGAACAGTTACGGTCTGCTAATTTAGCTCCACTCACCTGGAGAACAGTTACGGTCTGCTAATTTAGCTCCACTCACCAGTCCATCTATACCAAGCCTGTCATCATACAGTCCATCTATACCAAGCCTGTCCATTCACAGTGCCTCCCATGCTAGACGTGTTACTGTCTGAATAGAGAATGACCCAGTCCTCTGCTAGACGTGTTACTGTCTGAATAGAGAATGACCCAGTCCTCTGCTAGACGTGTTACTGTCTGAATAGAGAATGATCCCTAGTCAGTAAGTTAGTTTCTTCAGGGTCCAGGCCTGTTCCAGTCAGATACACACCCAGTCAATCAGTCAGCTAGAAAGACTCTATCTAGAAAGGAAGACAGACTACATCGCAATCCTCCTGACCCATGTTACTATTCATTCTCTTAGCTTGCAATCCCTCCCTCTCCTTAACTTTATCAAGTGCAATTGTACTCTGTTTTTATATGTATTCTAACTACCTTCACAGAACTATTTTAAGGACTAGCTGATTAAATAAGGACCGCGTTCTCAGTCTCAACATTGGAGTGAGTTCAGATTTGCTTAATACCATGCTGACCTAATCCACAGCACTGGAGACTAACGCTCTGTGTCTGTCTCCGTATGACTGGAGTCTCTTCTGACAAGTCCTCTTGTCTGCTTAGAGCAAAAATTGTTTTCATTCGCGATACCACAGAGACCTGTCTTAGTTGAGTCAGAGACACAGAGCCATAACTGAGGGTGATTGATATCCTACAGCATAAGACTGAAGATGCCATAACTACAGGTCTTAATGGGCGGTGTTTGGAAGCAGACACTGATTGGTCTACGGTGTAGCTATCAGTCCTTAAAGGGTTCTAGAGGGTTATTATTGAACATGTTTGTGATATTAACTTAGTAGCACATAAGATGTGTGTTAGGATGTCCTTTTAATATATATATATATATATATCTATGATATATTCTGATACTATTGCCTTTCACCAAACTGGTATAACCAAGAGAAAATTATCACATTTATTTTACAAAACTGGTGAGAATTGAAGTACCTCAGACACCACTAGAGTATTTTTGTAATGCTGTGAATTGAACAGAGAAAAAGCTAAGAGTCAATCTTTTTCTCACACAATTGAATAAATAAGCAAAACAGAGAAATGTTGTGAGACGTGATGTTTCTCTGGTCCAGCAGTGCCTTGGCCCGTTACTATACGGCTAAGAAATAATCCTGTTCAGAGCTCCAGCCCCCTCTAGTCTACATTCTACTGCTACTGTACATGACGGGGCTGGAGGCTGAGGAACCATCCTGAAACGGTATTTGGTGAAAGGAACCGTCCTGAAACAGCCTGGGTACCAGTCTATTTGTGCCATCATGCCACTCCTTGCCGGTTTGGCATGACAAGGAGTTGAGATGATGACAAACAAATCTGGGACCAGCTATTTTAAACAGTGTTGGTGAAAGGACTGAATCAATGGAATTGTTCTTTAAGCAATGTGTTACTCAGCCAAAGGGGGCAGTAAGCCCCGGGGGAAGGGGAGGTCACTCGAGGGCTCACACCGTTTCAACTAGTAAATAAATGATACAAAGCCACAATGATTCTGAATGGAAACCGGGTCCTCGTGGTTCTGGTTTCAAAGCTGTTGTCAAAAATGAGGATGATGAGCCTCCCCTGTTCTAGTGGTTAACTTAGTGGTTAAAGTAGAGCAGCCTACCCTGTCCTAGTGGTTAACTTAGTGGTTAAAGTAAAGCAGCCTACCCTGTCCTAGTGGTTAACTTAGTGGTTAAAGTAGAGCAGCCTACCCTGTCCTAGTGGTTAACTTAGTGGTTAAAGTAGAGCAGCCTACCCTGTCCTAGTGGTTAACTTAGTGGTTAAAGTAGAGCAGCCTACCCTGTCCTAGTGGTTAACGTAGAGCAGCCTGCCCTGTCCTAGTGGTTAACTTAGTTGTTAAAGTAGAGCAGCCTACCCTGTCCTATTTAGGGTATTGGTCAGCTGATTGGTTAGGTGACCCACCTTATTGCTCAGTGGGCCCCAGAGAAAAAGCCCTCTAGAGGTTCTCCCCTGTAACTCAGAGCTAAATCTATGCTTCTGATGTAACTCTTCTTACTCAACCCTCTGGCTATGTTGTATTCATGCTGTATGTGGAGGCTAGCGGCTTGTAGCTGAAGTTATAGGACAAAAACAAAGTTTAGTGTTCATTGTTTTTTTTATGAGGGAAATGTGATGAGTATGTTCTAAACTGAAATGTTGTGGAGATTTTGGCTCCAAGGTTCCAGAGAGACAACATTTGGAATTCATGCACTTTGATGAAAAGTCATATTTGAATATTCATTGTATTTTTATGTTTTGTAATGGAGTAATTATCTCACCTGTAGTCAAAGTGATCTTTCACATGCCTACAGTAACCTACCTATACAGTACCCTGACTTCAACAGTCTTTAGGTGTTAAAAGGAATCACAAATTTCAGTGGGAGTAATAACTCAGGTATATAGGTCTATAGGAAGGTTATAGGTCAGGGCCCAGATTCACAAAACCTTCTTAAGAAGATATTTCTTCTTAACTGCCATCTATTCCTTAACTATGGACTACAGACGAAAGTTCAGCAAAGTTGGTATTCCTCAAAAAGCTTCTTGGACATGTTCTTGTGTCATTTCATGTTTCTCTTCAAATAAAAATATAAGAAGAAATTAGATTTTTGAAAATATAGTTTGTTCCTGGACATGTTCTTAATTCCATGATAGCTCAACCCTTGTCTTAAACTCAGGGCAGTGAGATAATAAGCTAATTAAATCAATTGAACATATTTCATTCACTCAAACTTCATCTGAAAGTTTCAGGATTAATTATTTGAAACCCCAAAACATGTTTTAGAACAGTCTTCTCAGTATGAAATATGCTAACATGATTGTCATTGCTAGCTAGATACTATAGCTAGCTAAAACAGTTTGCCTAGTGACAATCATTTTAAGAAGATAGTTAAGTTTGTAAGAACATTTTTAAAATCTTAACATATTGTTGAAGAATTGCACTTGTGAACTATCT
The DNA here is from genome assembly GCF_045791955.1 of Oncorhynchus clarkii lewisi. NCBI lineage: Eukaryota > Metazoa > Chordata > Actinopteri > Salmoniformes > Salmonidae > Oncorhynchus > Oncorhynchus clarkii. Next base: position 46,074,525 of record NC_092171.1, on the reverse strand, counting down.
TATGAACTTATTCTTTTTTTCTTAAGAAGGTTCTTAAGTTTTTGCATAAGAATGTTTTGTAAATCTGGGCCCAGGTTTCGACACCTGTAACACTGGGTTACACCCTGTCAAACACTACTGATGGTTCAGTAGTGGTTAGTCTGCCAATCCTAATCAGAAGCTGATAGCCCATAGTTTTTCCCCCCCATACGATCTTATGACAACTACATTTATATGTTTGGAAAAGTATTGATTTAAGTTGGAGGTAGTTTATGGCATGAACATGGAGGTAAACTAAAGACTCTTTTCACCTCTACAACCAAGTTATTACATCTGTAACGTAACTATATTAATACAATTGATTAATATATTGCCTCAAAAAAGGATTTCCGATGTGGAATCCAATAAGCTGAAATAAGGAATTTGGTGAAGTGAACTTAAAGTGCCAAAATGTTTTTGAGGATGATTAATTGAATCGCATTTGCACAAAACTACTGTAACTTGAGTTTTTTCCTGTGACTGATGCTTTTATAATCTTATTGTGTTATTTATTGCACCAAGTAATCCATTAAAATATTGAAATGGTTAAATAGTCTCATTATTTTTGTCATTGTCAGATATGAGTGTATTTACTGTACCTTAAAGTATTCAGACCCCTGGATTTCTTCAGAATTTTTGTTAGTGGTATTATATGGATTTAATTGTAATTTATTCAACAAAATACTCTGTGAAAGTGGAAGAAATGTTTTACTTTTTTAAAGATGAATAACAAATAATTTACTAAAATATAGTCTTTACATAAGCCCCTTTGTTTGGGCAAGCCTACATTAGTTCAGTAAGATGTGGCTTAACAAGTCACATAAGTTACATGGACTCACTTTGTGTGTAATAATAGTGTTTAGCATGATTTATGACTAACCCTTTATCTGTCCCACATACATACATACATCTATCTGTAAGGTCCCTCTGTCAAGTGTTGAATTCCAGCACAGATTCAACTACAAAGATCAGGGAGCTTTTTGAAAGCCTCAAAGGGCAGTGATTGAATCCTACTGCTCTGATGCTCGTCGGATGTGGCAGGGTTTGCAAACTATTATGGACTACAAAGACAAAAACAACTGCGAGCTGCCCAGTGACACGAGCCTACCAGATGAACTAAATGACTTCTATGCGCGCTTCAAGGCAAGCAACACTGAAGCATGCATGGGAGCTCCAGCTGTTCCGGACGACTGTGTGATCACGCTCTCCGTAGCCGATGTGAGTAAGACCTTTTAACAGGTCACCATTCACACGGGTTACCAGGACGTGTATTCCGAGCATGCGCTGACCAACTGGCAAGTGTCTTCACTGACATTTTCAACCTGTCCCTGACCGAGTCTGTAATACCAACATGTTTCAAGCAGACCACCATAGTCCCTGCGCCCAAGAACACCAAGGTAACCTGCCTAAATGACTACCGACCTGTAGCACACATCTGTAGCCATAAAGTGCTTTGAAAGGCTGGTCATGGCTCACATCAACACCATTATCCCAGAAACACTAGACCCACTCCAATTTGCATACCGCCCCAACAGATCCACGGATTACGCAACCTCTACTGCACTCCACACTGCCCTTTCCCACCTGGACAAGAGGAACACCTATGTGAGAATGCTATACATTGACTACAGCTCAGCGTTCAACACTATAGTGCCCTCAAAGCTCATCACTAAATCAAATCAAATTTTATTGGTCACATGGTTAGCAGATGTTAATAATGCGAGTGTAGCGAAATGCTTGTGCTTCTAGTTCCGACCGTGCAGGATTTTAATGGTGATGGTGTAGAGATGGCAGGATAAAAGCCTGATATAGACAGTGATGGTGTAGAGATGACAGGAGCAGGTTAAAAGCCTGATATAGACAGTGATGGTGTAGAGATGACAGGTTAAAGCCTGATATGGACAGTGATGGTGTAGAGATGACAGGTTAAAAGCCTGATATAGACAGTGATGGTGTAGAGATGACAGGAGCAGGTTAAAGCCTGATATGGACAGTGATGGTGTAGAGATGACAGGTTAAAAGCCTGATATAGACAGTGATGGTGTAGAGATGACATGAGCAGGTTAAAAGCCTGATATAGACAGTGATGGTGTAGAGATGACAGGTTAAAGCCTGATATAGACAGTGATGGTGTAGAGATGACAGGTTAAAAGCCTGATATAGACAGTGATGGTGTAGAGATGACAGGAGCAGGTTAATAGCCTGATATAGACAGTGATGGTGTAGAGATGACAGGAGCAGGTTAAAAGCCTGATATGGACAGTGATGGTGTAGAGATGACAGGTTAAAGCCTGATATAGACAGTGATGGTGTAGAGATGACAGGTTAAAAGCCTGATATAGACAGTGATGGTGTAGAGATGACAGGAGCAGGTTAAAAGCCTGATATAGACAGTGATGGTGTAGAGATGACAGGAGCAGGTTAAAGCCTGATATGGACAGTGATGGTGTAGAGATGACAGGTTAAAGCCTGATATAGACAGTGATGGTGTAGAGATGACAGGTTAAAAGCCTGATATAGACAGTGATGGTGTAGAGATGACAGGTTAAAAGCCTGATATGGACAGTGATGGTGTAGAGATGACAGGTTAATAGCCTGATATAGACAGTGATGGTGTAGAGATGACAGGTTAATAGCCTGATATAGACAGTGATGGTGTAGAGATGACAGGAGCAGGTTAAAAGCCTGATATAGACAGTGATGGTGTAGAGATGACAGGTTAAAAGCCTGATATAGACAGTGATGGTGTAGAGATGACAGGTTAAAAGCCTGATATAGACAGTGATGGTGCAGAGATGGCAGAAGCAGGTTAATAGCCTGATATAGACAGTGATGGTGTAGAGATGACAGGTTAAAAGCCTGATATAGACAGTGATGGTGTAGAGATGACAGGAGCAGGTTAAAAGCCTGATATAGACAGTGATGGTGTAGAGATGACAGGTTAAAAGCCTGATATAGACAGTGATGGTGTAGAGATGACAGGAGCAGGTTAAAAGCCTGATATAGACAGTGATGGTGTAGAGATGACAGGAGCAGGTTAAAAGCCTGATATAGACAGTGATGGTGTAGAGATGACAGGAGCAGGTTAAAAGCCTGATATAGACAGTGATGGTGTAGAGATGACAGGAGCAGGTTAAAGCCTGATATGGACAGTGATGGTGTAGAGATGACAGGTTAAAGCCTGATATAGACAGTGATGGTGTAGAGATGACAGGTTAAAAGCCTGATATAGACAGTGATGGTGTAGAGATGACAGGTTAAAAGCCTGATATGGACAGTGATGGTGTAGAGATGACAGGTTAATAGCCTGATATAGACAGTGATGGTGTAGAGATGACAGGTTAATAGCCTGATATAGACAGTGATGGTGTAGAGATGACAGGAGCAGGTTAAAAGCCTGATATAGACAGTGATGGTGCAGAGATGGCAGAAGCAGGTTAATAGCCTGATATAGACAGTGATGGTGTAGAGATGACAGGTTAATAGCCTGATATAGACAGTGATGGTGTAGAGATGACAGGAGCAGGTTAAAAGCCTGATATAGACAGTGATGGTGCAGAGATGGCAGAAGCAGGTTAATAGCCTGATATAGACAGTGATGGTGCAGAGATGACAGGAGCAGGTTAAAAGCCTGATATAGACAGTGATGGTGTAGAGATGACAGGTTAAAAGCCTGATATAGACAGTGATGGTGTAGAGATGACAGGTTAAAAGCCTGATATAGACAGTGATGGTGTAGAGATGACAGGTTAAAAGCCTGATATAGACAGTGATGGTGCAGGGATGACAGGAGCAGGTTTAAAGCCTGATATAGACAGTGATGGTGTAGAGATGACAGGAGCAGTGGAATAGAGATACTACTCTAGAAGGTGAGACGCGGACCTCCCGGTCGCGGCCGGTTACAACAGAGCCTGGCATTTATTTCAGGTACAGAGGAAAATTGGTGAGCGGAGGACGGCAGGAAGGGACAGAAGAGAGGAGTCTATTTTTACAAGATGAAGGGTGGAACACAGCTGGTTGAATAAGTCCTTAATGTGATAAGAAAGCATCCAACAGGTAAGTGTGATTATTGCCAGGAAACAGAGACCGTGGATCATGTATTGATACTGTGTGGGCAGTATTGTAGAGAAAGAGAGAGGCTGAGATCTAGTATGAGGGGAAGGGGATACAATAAATGAATTTAAAGAGTATATTGAGTAGAACGTCATTTAGATATAGTCTCAATATGTCATCGTTTTAATTAAAGATCAACGGGGCTGGCAGGTAGGATGTCGTTCCTCCATGTCTCTGGCCCACACTCCAGTACAGTAGGTGGCGGTCATGCACCATAACGTTGGATGCCAACCGCCGATAAACCCTACTGAAGTAGAAGTTTTTACCACGTTGGTCAAGTGGCAGAAGACTCCTGCGAAGATTGTGCATTTTCTGAAGGAGGTTGTTTCAGCAGGACAGTTCTGCAGGAGGCTTTAGGGTCACGAGGAGTCATGGCAGAAGAGGCCAAGAAACTAGCAGGCTACGCTGCGGTGGATAACCATGTCCAGGTCATAACATTTGGTATTGCATTGACGATACATTAATATAGCGAGTTAACTACAGGGGTTTGCTTTAGGGTGCATACTCTGTTTACAACCTGACTGTCAAGTCATGTGCAAGTTACTGATGCCGAACAACAGCTATAGGAGCTGGCTAGTTAGCTACTAGTAGCTAGTAAACATATGAATTGTGTACTTGTTAGCTAGACATATGACTACTTTCCTAATAGTAATGACTGCACAAAGGAAGCTATTTGTTTCTAAGCCAGCCAGGTAGCATGGTCAACTTTGGCACCACGTGGTTAGCAGTGCAACATGAGGTAATACTGTCTCACCTTCTAGAGTTGCAAATTGTTACCAGATAATGTGAATAAACTACATATTGTTTTATAACCGTTACTGGGGGTTACAGGAGCATAGATAATTTTCGACCAAACTTAACTTGGTATCGACTCGACCAAACATCTATCTTCTAACATGTCTGTGTGCAGGTGGCGCTTTTGAATTGAGAAAATACTCCGTTATTAAAACAAAATCAATTCCCGAGAGTTAAATCCAGCAATGTTTAAATCGCCATGTTCTCTCATTGATCGAGACACGTGAATTTCTTCTATGGTATATTGGCGATCCCACAATGTAATGTGCATCCTGCCACCTACTATGCGGGATGGAAACAAGATTTCCCCCCAAACTGAACTTCCAATAAATCAAAACAAACTTACCTGTTAAAATAGATCTGATCCCTATACAGGCTCAGAGGAACCTGGGAGGGGGGCTCTTCAGGCGCCAGTACCCCTTGCATGTCATCCAATGTAAACTCTTTTGATTCCCCAAAACTTTTCTGCTGCAGCCACCATGTCTACTGGTAATTTCGACTTCTTTGAGACTTGTGCTGTACAGGTTGTAACTGTGGCAATGAATGCAACAAAGTCCACCTTTTCAACACAGAGCGTGTCTTTTGTCTGTCAGCAAACATTTACTACAGAGATGGAATCCACCACCATCTCTTCACGGGAAACCCTTCTTATTTCTGATCACCTCAATCCCCACCACCCTCACAGGGCACTCCAGGAACTCAGGATCATGATCCCCACCACCCTCACAGGGCACTCCAGGAACTCAGGATCATGATCCCCACCACCCTCACAGGGCACTCCAGGATCATGATCCCCACCACCCTGACAGGGCACTCCAGGATCATGATCCCCACCACCCTGACAGGGCACTCCAGGATCATGATCCCCACCACCCTGACAGGGCACTCCGGGATCATGATCCCCACCACCCTGACAGGGCACTCCAGGATCATGATCCCCACCACCCTGACAGGGCACTCCAGGAACTCGGGATCATGATCCCCACCACCCTGACAGGGCACTCCAGGAACTCGGGATCATGATCCCCACCACCCTGACAGGGCACTCCAGGAACTCGGAATCATGATCCCCACCACCCTGACAGGGCACTCCAGGAACTCGGGATCATGATCCCCACCACCCTGACAGGGCACTCCAGGAACTCGGGATCATGATCCCCACCACCCTGACAGGGCACTCCAGGAACTCGGGATCATGATCCCCACCACCCTGACAGGGCACTCCAGGAACTCGGGATCATGATCCCCACCACCCTGACAGGGCACTCCAGGAACTCGGGATCATGATCCCCACCACCCTGACAGGGCACTCCAGGAACTCGGGATCATGATCCCCACCACCCTGACAGGGCACTCCAGGAACTCGGGATCATGATCCCCACCACCCTGACAGGGCACTCCAGGAACTCGGGATCATGATCCCCACCACCCTGACAGGGCACTCCAGGAACTCGGGATCATGATCCCCACCACCCTGACAGGGCACTCCAGGAACTCGGGATCATGATCCCCACCACCCTGACAGGGCACTCCAGGAACTCGGGATCATGATCCCCACCACTCTGACAGGGCACTCCAGGAACTCGGGATCATGATCCCCACCACCCTGACAGGACACTCCAGGAACTCGGGATCATGATCCCCACCACTCTGACAGGGCACTCCAGGAACTCAGGATCATGATCCCCACCACCCTGACAGGGCACTCCAGGAACTCAGGATCATGATCCCCATCACAATTGCAACACTGTCATCCTTCTACACTGTCGTTCTTCAGTATACTCTGCACACACTTGAAACATGGCCAAATCCTTGACATTTTGTTACACTGCAGTGGTTTGTGGGTGAAAGCTCGTATGGGGTATCTTACACAAACAATGTAATTGCTAAAAACAGGCCCGACAGGCTTCTTTTTCTGCTTTCACCCAGAGGGTCAGACGCCGGGCATCAACCACACCAGGAATTCTCTTCAGGTGTTCAACCTGAACATCCGTCGTCACCCCTGAGATGACTCCTTTGATTGGTGCTCTACTCCGAAGTTCAAAACACAAAACTCCTGTTGTCCGGATTCTTGTTGGAGGCTCACTGCTATCTTCCTCTGCTCTTCAGAAATACAATGAATCAAAAATAAGACCACTTCTGGTCTCTCTGACAGACTCCACTTTCCCAAGCGCGTACTTCACCATTTGACACCTCGAACGGGTTTCCCACATGCATCCTTTAGACAAGTCCCTTTTTGTTCCAGTTTTTGAAACTACTGTTGTCCACTCAGAACACTCAGTACAAAACACTACCACCCAACACCCCCTGCAACTGTTCTGCAGTAAATCCTCCAAATCCCAAGTACTTCTCTGCCACCACAACCTCTATTTTCTCTGACTTCCGATCCATTTCTGCTGTACAATTGACAACACATACAGTGCCTTCGGGGAAAGTATTCAGACCCCTTGACTTTTTCCACATTTGTTACATTAAAGCCTTATTCTAAAATGGATTGAATAAAAAATCCTCAGCAATCAACACAAAACACACCGGAATGACAAAGCGAAAACAGATTTATACATTTTTGCAAATTTATAATAACATACATTTTATTTGCATAAGTATTCAGACCCTTTGCTATGAGACTTGAAATTGAGCTTGGGTTCATCATACTATTTCCATTGATCATCCTTGATGTTTCTACAACTTGACGGGAGTCCACCTGTGGTTGGACATGATTTGGGAAGGCACACAGCTGTCTAAGGTCTCACAGTTGACTGTGCATGTCAGAGCAAAAACCAAGCCATGAGGTCGAAGGAATAGAGCTCAAACAGGATTTTGTCGAGCCACAGATTTGGGGAAGGGTACCAAAAAAAGTCTGCAGCATTGAAGGTCCCCAAGAACACAGTGGCCTCCATCATTCTTAAATGGAAGAAGTTTGGAACCACCAATACTCTTCCTAGAGCTGGCCGCCCGTCAACTGAGCAATCGTGGGAGAAGGGCCTTGGTCAGGGAGGTGACCAAGAACCTGATGGTTACTCTGACAGAGCTCCAGAGTTCCTCTGTAGAGATGGGAGAACCTTCCAGAAGGACAACCATCTCGGCAGCACTCCACCAATCAGGCCTTTATGGTAGAGTGACCAGGCGGCAACCTCTCCTCAGTAAAAGGCACATGACAGCTCGCTTAGTTTGCCAAAAGGTACCTAAAGAGTCTCAGACCATGAGAAACAAGATTCTCTGGTCTGATGAAACCAAGATTGAACTCTTTGGCCTGAATGTCAAGCGTCACATTTGGAGGACACCGGCACCATCCCTACGGTGAAGCATGATGGCGGCAGCATCATGTCTGGAGGAAACCTGGCACCATCCCTACGGTGAAGCATGGTGGCGGCAGCATCATGCTGTGGGGATGTTCTCCGCAGCAGGGACTGGGAGACTAGTCAGGATCGAGGAAATGATGAATGGAGCAAAGTACAGAGCTCCTTGAAAACCCGCTCCAGAGCGCTCAGGACCTCAGACTGGGGTGAAGGTTCACCTTCCAACAGAACAACGACCCTAAGACTGGGGTGAAGGTTTACCTTCCAACAGAACAACGACCCTAAGACTGGGGTGAAGGTTCACCTTCCAACAGAACAACGACCCTAAGACTGGGGTGAAGGTTCACCTTCCAACAGAACAACGACCCTAAGACTGGGGTGAAGGTTCACCTTCCAACAGAACAACGACCCTAAGCACACAGCCAAGACAACGCAGGAGTGGCTTCGGGACAAGTCTCTGAATGTCCTTGAGTGGTCCAACCAGAGCCCGGACTTGAACCCTATCGAACATCTTTGGAAGGACTTGAAAATAGCTGTGCAGCGACGCTCCCCATCCAACCTGACAACTTGAGAGGATCTGCAGAGAATGGGAGAAACTCCTAAAATACAGGTGTGCCGAGCTTGTAGGGTCAGACCCAAGAAGCCTCGAGGCTGTAATCGCTGCCAAAGGTGCTTCAAGTACTGAGTAAAGGGTCTGAATACTTATGTAACTGTGATATTTCTGTTTTTATTTTATTAATTAGCAAACATTTCTAAACCTCTTTTTTTTGTCATTATGGGGTATTGTTTGAGGGTGGGGGAAACAGTTTTAATCAATCTACACTGTTAGAATAAGGCTGTAACCTAACAAAATTTGGAAAAAAGTCAAGGGGTCTGAATACTTTCCAAATGCACTGTATTCTTCCCATCGCTTGGTCTCTGCCTGTCCACGGGAATCCTATCTGTGTCCGTCACCCTGTCCACGGGAATCCTATCTGTGTCCGTCACCCTGTCCACGGGAATCCTATCTGTGTCCGTCACCCTGTCCACGGGAATCCTATCTGTGTCCGTCACCCTGTCCACGGGAATCCTATCTGTGTCCGTCACCCTGTCCACGGGAATCCTATCTGTGTCCGTCACCCTGTCCACGGGAATCCTATCTGTGTCCGTCACCCCGTCCACGGGAATCCTATCTGTGTCCGTCACCCCGTCCACGGGAATCCTATCTGTGTCCGTCACCCCGTCCACGGGAATCCTATCTGTGTCCGTCACCCCGTCCACGGGAATCCTATCTGTGTCCGTCACCCCGTCCACGGGAATCCTATCTGTGTCCGTCACCCCGTCCACGGGAATCCTATCTGTGTCCGTCACCCCGTCCACGGGAATCCTATCGGTGTCCGTCACCCCGTCCACGGGAATCCTATCGGTGTCCGTCACCCCGTCCACGGGAATCCTATCGGTGTCCGTCACCCCGTCCACGGGAATCCTATCGGTGTCCGTCACCCCGTCCACGGGAATCCTATCGGTGTCCGTCACCCCGTCCACGGGAATCCTATCGGTGTCCGTCACCCCGTCCACGGGAATCCTATCGGTGTCCGTCACCCCGTCCACGGGAATCCTATCGGTGTCCGTCACCCCGTCCACGGGAATCCTATCGGTGTCCGTCACCCCGTCCACGGGAATCCTATCGGTGTCCGTCCCCCCGTCCACGGGAATCCTATCGGTGTCCGTCACCCCGTCCACGGGAATCCTATCGGTGTCCGTCACCCCGTCCACGGGAATCCTATCGGTGTCCGTCACCCCGTCCACGGGAATCCTATCGGTGTCCGTCACCCCGTCCACGGGAATCCTATCGGTGTCCGTCACCCCGTCCACGGGAATCCTATCGGTGTCCGTCACCCCGTCCACGGGAATCCTATCGGTGTCCGTCACCCCGTCCACGGGAATCCTATCGGTGTCCGTCACCCCGTCCACGGGAATCCTATCTGTGTCCGTCATCCCGTCCACGGGAATCCTCTCAGTATCCCTCACCCCGTCCACGGGAATCCTCTCAGTATCCCTCACCCCGTCCACGGGAATCCTCTCAGTATCCCTCACCCCGTCCACGGGAATCCTCTGCGTCCGTCACCCTGTTAGCTACACAATCCTTACTAACCACATAGCATTACAGCACTATGTACCGGTATGTTAGCTAGTTACCTAATGTTAGTTGGCTACTAATACATTGAACTAACTACTCAATATTTATTGACTTGATTATTTGCATAATTCTTAGCCATTGACCCACAACTATACTACTTAGCTATCTGCTCTGATTTCAGAGAGCTCTCGCACAGAATAACACAGAATAACTTTACGAAAGCTCAGCACCCGTTAATTAAATTGTTGCCAGCAGCACAGTTAGTCACCAACGCTCTGGATAACGTGGAAACAACCTAACCAGCTCTGACCATTTTAGTTGTCCTGGCAGAGCTGGTATTCTGTCTCATTTGTGTCTGGAAGAAGCTAGCCAACGTTAGCCAGTTAGCTTGGGTGTTTAACTGCCGTTGAACGATTGGCTCAACCCTAATCCTCGTCCAGAGTGCACTCTGAATTTACCAACTCCCAGAGTGCACTCTGAATTTACCAACTCCCAGAGTGCACTCTGAATTTACCAACTCCCAGAGTGCACTCTGAATTTACGACTGGACAGTCTGACAACGCTCTGGATTGACCAACTCCCAGAGTGCACTCTCGCACCTCTGATTGAATTGACGAACACACCCGAAATCATAAAATGTTATTTTTTTTTGTTAGCGCCTCTAGAGATCCAAGAGGTTATTTCATTTTTGGATAAAAAACGTTCCCGTTTTAAGCGCGATATTTTGTCACGAAAAGATGCTCGACTATGCATATTTGAAAGAAAACACTCTGAAGTTTCAGAATCTGCAAAGATATTGTCTGTAAGTGCCCCAGAACTCATTCTACAGGCGAAACCAAGATGATGCGTCAAGCAGGAAATTAGCAGAATCTCTGAAGCTCTGTTTTCCATTGTCTCCTTATATGGCTGTGATTGCGCAAGGAATGAGCCTACACTTTCTGTCGTTCCCCCAAGGTGTTAGCAGCATTGTGACGTATTTGTAGGCATATCATTGGAAGATTGACCATAAGAGACTACATTTTCCAAGTGTCCGCCTGGTGTCCTGCGTGGAATTCGGTGCGCAAACGCCAGCTGCTTGTACTTTTCCATTTGATTGAGGGGAGAAACCATGCTTCCACGAACGATATATAATTGAAGAGATATGTGAAAAACACCTTGAGGATTGATTCTAAACAACGTTTGCCATGTTTTCAGTCGATATTATGGAGTTAATTTGGAAAACAGTTCGCGTTTTGAGGACTGAATTTTCGTTTTTTTTTTGGTAGCCAAATGTGATGCAGAAAACGGAGCTATTTCGAATTCACAAAATCTTTTTTGGAAAAACTGAGCATCTGCTATCCAACTGAGAGTCTCCTCATTGAAAACATCCGAAGTTCTTCAAAGGTAAATGATTTTATTTGAAGGCTTTTATGTTTTTGTTGAAATCTTGCGTGCTGGATGCTAACGCTAATGCTAACGCTAAATGCTACGCTAGCTAGCCACTTTTACACAAATTATTGTTTTCCTATGGTTGAGAAGCATATTTTGAAAATCTGAGATGACAGTGTTGTTTACAAAAGGCTAAGCTTGAGAGATGGCATATTTATTTCATTTCATTTGCGATTTTCATGAATAGTTAACGTTGCGTTATGGTAATGAGCTTAGGTCTGTAAATAGAAACCCGGATCCGGGTTTGGTAGACGCAACAGGTTAAACTAAGAAGCTAGCAAGAGGTTGCATAGCAACAGCGTCAAGTTCCGGTAGACAAGCAACGCTCTAGTACGCTCAACTGAAACAATACTGTTCATTTACAGTATACTAAAATTAACTAGTAGTGTATATACTCATTAAGTATGTAGTATGGGTATTCGAACACAGCTGTCTTCTCCGTTTCCCCCCGCTCTCCACCGGATCTCCGTCACACCAAACGGCAGGAGTCACATCAGGATCCTCCGTCACACCAAACGGCAGGAGTCACATCAGGATCCTCCGTCACACCAAACGGCAGGAGTCACATCAGGATCCTCCGTCACACCAAACGGCAGGAGTCACATCAGGATCCTCCGTCACACCAAACGGCAGGAGTCACATCAGGATCCTCCGTCACACCAAACGGCAGGAGTCACATCAGGATCCTCCGTCACACCAAACGGCAGGAGTCACATCAGGATCCTCCGTCACACCAAACGGCAGGAGTCACATCAGGATCCTCCGTCACACCAAACGGCAGGAGTCACATCAGGATCCTCCGTCACACCAAACGGCAGGAGTCACATCAGGATCCTCCGTCACACCAAACGGCAGGAGTCACATCAGGATCCTCCGTCACACCAAACGGCAGGAGTCACATCAGGATCCTCCGTCACACCAAACATCAGGATCCTCCGTCACACCAAACGGCAGGAGTCACATCAGGATCCTCCGTCACACCAAACGGCAGGAGTCACATCAGGATCCTCCGTCACACCAAACGGCAGGAGTCACATCAGGATCCTCCGTCACACCAAATGGCAGGAGTCACATCAGGATCCTCCGTCACACCAAATGGCAGGAGTCACATCAGGATCTCCGTCACACCAAACGGCAGGAGTCACATCAGGATCTCCGTCACACCAAACGGCAGGAGTCACATCAGGATCCTCCGTCACACCAAACATCAGGATCCTCCGTCACACCAAACGGCAGGAGTCACATCAGGATCTCCGTCACACCAAACGGCAGGAGTCACATCAGGATCCTCCGTCACACCAAACGGCAGGAGTCACATCAGGATCTCCGTCACACCAAACGGCAGGAGTCACATCAGGATCCTCCGTCACACCAAACGGCAGGAGTCACATCAGGATCCTCCGTCACACCAAACGGCAGGAGTCACATCAGGATCCTCCGTCACACCAAACGGCAGGAGTCACATCAGGATCCTCCGTCACACCAAACGGCAGGAGTCACATCAGGATCCTCCGTCACACCAAACGGCAGGAGTCACATCAGGATCGCCGTCACACCAAACGGCAGGAGTCACATCAGGATCTCCGTCACACCAAACGGCAGGAGTCACATCAGGATCCTCCATGCCATCTGATCCTCCTCAACACAATGCCTCCCTTGACGGCAGGAGTCACATCAGGATCCTCCATGCCATCTGATCCTCCTCAACACAATGCCTCCCTTGATGGCAGGAGTCACATCAGGATCCTCCATGCCATCTGATCCTCCTCAACACAATGCCTCCCTTGACGGCAGGAGTCACATCAGGATCCTCCATGCCATCTGATCCTCCTCAACACAAGGCCTCCCTTGTTATCACTCCTTTCAACGGCGCCCTGCTCACATCACACTTGTCCCTAATCTCATCCTTCTCTGTAACGAACCTAGAGACCGTAATGGGCTATTAGCTGGAATCAATGCATTCCTAACACAAAGGAAAGATCCATTTTGTGACGGTTTTCCTTTCATTGTACGTTGTAGCCAACCAGGGTACAAGTCATGTTCAAGACCAGCCACTCGTGCTTTGGTGTTTTTTTTTAGCTAAGGGCAGTTCTTTCATAGTTTAGACATTATCTACCAGCATGTGCCAAGGTAATGTGTTATATTATATAAAATGTGCTGACTGTTTTCTTTCTTTCCATCACAGAACAACCAGGTAGTTGGAGTGGGCAGTGGATCCACCATTGTGTATGCTGTAGACAGACTGGGTGAGGAGACTAGCATCCCAGTGGTTGATTATAGAACAGGCCAAGCTAGTACTTTATTCATCCACAAAGGGGATTTGTGAATAATGTAGGCTGGTCGATGAGCCTTTTTCAAATGTTGTGTTCTCTCTCATTAAGATGACTTGGAAATGTGATCTAACGTGTGTGTGTGTGTTCCAGCGGAGAGGGTTCGTCAGGAGAAACTCAACATCGTGTGTGTCCCCACCTCCTTCCAGGTGAAGTTGTCACTCTGTGGTGTAACAAAAACATAGACAACATTCCAGCTGAAGTTCCTTTGTGCCTTATCCTCTCCCTCCTCAACTCCAGGCTCGTCAGTTGATTCTGCAGCATGGTCTAACCCTATCGGATCTGGACAGACACCCAGAGGTACAGTCTTACTTCAGCTAGAAACAACTTTACCAGCTTTTCATGTGTTCCAATGCTGTTTTCAATGTTTCAGTTTCCTCTAGTCATTATCGGCAGTAATGTATCAGTGGTCATGGTGTTCTTATCGGCAGTAATGTATCAGTGGTCATAGTGTTCTTATCGGCAGTAATGTATCAGGGGTCATGGTGTTCTTATCGGCAGTAATGTATCAGGGGTCATGGTGTTCTTATCGGCAGTAATGTATCAGTGGTCATGGTGTTCTTATCGGCAGTAATGTATCAGGGGTCATGGTGTTCTTATCGGCAGTAATGTATCAGGGGTCATGGTGTTCTTATCGGCAGTAATGTATCAGGGGTCATGGTGTTCTTATCGGCAGTAATGTATCAGGGGTCATGGTGTTCTTATCGGCAGTAATGTATCAGGGGTCATGGTGTTCTTATCGGCAGTAATGTATCAGGGGTCATGGTGTTCTTATCGGCAGTAATGTATCAGGGGTCATGGTGTTCTTATCGGCAGTAATGTATCAGGGGTCATGGTGTTCTTATCGGCAGTAATGTATCAGGGGTCATGGTGTTCTTATCGGCAGTAATGTATCAGGGGTCATGGTGTTCTTATCGGCAGTAATGTATCAGGGGTTATGTAGTTATCAGCAGTAATGTATCAGGGGTTATGTAGTTATCAGCAGTAATGTATCAGGGGTCATGAAGTTATCGGCAGTAATGTATCAGGGGTCATGGTGTTCTTATCGGCAGTAATGTATCAGGGGTCATGAAGTTCTTATCGGCAGTAATGTATCAGGGGTCATGAAGTTCTTATCGGAAGTAATGTATCAGTGGTCATGGTGTTCTTATCGGCAGTAATGTATCAGGGGTCATGGTGTTCTTATCGGCAGTAATGTATCAGGGGTCATGGTGTTCTTATCGGCAGTAATGTATCAGGGGTCATGGTGTTCTTATCGGCAGTAATGTATCAGGGGTCATGGTGTTCTTATCGGCAGTAATGTATCAGGGGTCATGGTGTTCTTATCGGCAGTAATGTATCAGGGGTCATGGTGTTCTTATCGGCAGTAATGTATCAGGGGTCATGTTAATGCAGAATTCTTCCCTTTTCACACAAAAAAAAAGATTAAATGCATAAGAGATCATGCTGCTTTTTATAAACCCATTCCTAAAATGCTTCTTATTGTCATTTCTGCTCGGCATCAGACTAATTTTGTGCTTCAGTTGCACTTCTAAACTCATAATTCAGGACCAGGCTTTCTATCGGCAGGCAGTGCTCTGACTGATACCTTCTATCGGCAGGCAGCGCTCTGACTGATACCTTCTATCGGCAGGCAGCGCTCTGACTGATACCTTCTATCGGCAGGCAGCGCTCTGACTGATACCTTCTATCGGCAGGCAGCGCTCTGACTGATACCTTCTATCGGCAGGCAGCGCTCTGACTGATACCTTCTATCGGCAGGCAGCGCTCTGACTGATACCTTCTATCGGCAGGCAGCGCTCTGACTGATACCTTCTATCGGCAGGCAGCGCTCTGACTGATACCTTCTATCGGCAGGCAGCGCTCTGACTGATACCTTCTATCGGCAGGCAGCGCCCTGACTGATATGGAGCTACTTTTCGCTCTACTTTTCTCGGTGTAGCCAGACTATTTTTCTCCTGTTGAATGCAAGTTTAACTTAAAGCAAAACATTAGGAAATGTAGCTGCCTACATTCTTCCTACGGTAGGCCTAAACATTAGAAATATGTTGGCCATGCTTTTGTAAGCTCACTTACATGTGGCTACCAGCCAAAAGGCTTTCTGTTGTCATCTGATGAACTGAAGCTGTTTCCTGCCTAATGTGTTGCACTAATGTATTTTCTGAAGGAAAAGTGTAGTTGCATGGTCCTGATCACTCTATTTGAACCAAAAAACACTCAATATAAAAGCAGGTGAAATGGTTTATAACAGATTTCTTTTGAAGGTCTGAGTTTTGAAAATGCATATTTCTGAACTGTAACGTGGCCCCTATTTATGCTGTTTGACCTCTAACCCCTCCCAGCTGGATGTGGCCATCGACGGGGCGGACGAGGTGGATGCAGCTCTCACACTCATCAAGGGAGGAGGGTAAGAAGCTTCTGTCTTTTTCACCAGACTAGTCAGGTTACTATCCATGCTGTCAGGCTCCCAGACTAGTCAGGTTACTATCCCATGCTGTCAGGCTCCCAGACTAGTCAGGTTACTATCCCATGCTGTCAGGCTCCTTACTATCCATGCTGTCAGGCTCCCAGACTACAGTCAGGTTACTATCCATGCTGTCAGGCTCCCAGACTAGTCAGGTTACTATCCCATGCTGTCAGGCTCCCAGACTACAGTCAGGTTACTATCCATGCTGTCAGGCTCCCAGACTACAGTCAGGTTACTATCCATGCTGTCAGGCTCCCAGACTACAGTCAGGTTACTATCCCATGCTGTCAGGCTCCCAGACTAGTCAGGTTACTATCCCATGCTGTCAGGCTCCCAGACTACAGTCAGGTTACTATCCATGCTGTCAGGCTCCCAGACTAGTCAGGTTACTATCCCATGCTGTCAGGCTCCCAGACTAGTCAGGTTACTATCCCATGCTGTCAGGCTCCCAGACTACAGTCAGGTTACTATCCATGCTGTCAGGCTCCCAGACTAGTCAGGTTACTATCCCATGCTGTCAGGCTCCCAGACTACAGTCAGGTTCTAGGCTAGCCTGTTACTATCCGTGCTGTCAGGCTCCCAGACTAGTCAGGTTACTATCCAATGCTGTCAGGCTCCCAGACTACAGTCGGGTTCTAGGCTAGCCCGTTACTATCCATGCTGTCAGGCTCCCAGACTAGTCAGGTTACTATCCCATGCTGTCAGGCTCCCAGACTACAGTCGGGTTCTAGGCTAGCCCGTTACTATCCATGCTGTCAGGCTCCCAGACTACAGTCAGGTTCTAGGCTAGCCCGTTACTATCCATGCTGTCAGGTTCTAGGCTAGCCCGTTACTATCCGTGCAGTCGGGTTCTAGGCTAGCCTGTTACTATCCGTGCTGTCAGGCTCCCAGACTACAGTCAGGTTCTAGGCTAGCCCGTTACTATCCATGCTGTCAGGTTCTAGGCTAGCCCGTTACTATCCATGCTGTCAGGTTCTAGGCTAGCCCGTTACTATCCGTGCTGTCAGGTTCTAGGCTAGCCCGTTACTATCCGTGCTGTCAGGTTCTAGGCTAGCCCGTTACTATCCGTGCTGTCAGGTTCTAGGCTAGCCCGTTACTATCCGTGCTGTCAGGTTCTAGGCTAGCCCGTTACTATCCGTGCTGTCAGGTTCTAGGCTAGCCCGTTACTATCCGGGCTGTCAGGTTCTAGGCTAGCCCGTTACTATCCGGGCTGTCAGGTTCTAGGCTAGCCCGTTACTATCTGTGCTGTCAGGTTCTAGGCTAGCCCGTTACTATCCGTGCTGTCAGGTTCTAGGCTAGCCCGTTACTATCCGTGCTGTCAGGTTCTAGGCTAGCCCGTTACTATCCGTGCTGTCAGGTTCTAGGCTAGCCCGTTACTATCCGTGCTGTCAGGTTCTAGGCTAGCCCGTTACTATCCGTGCTGTCAGGTTCTAGGCTAGCCCTTTACTATCCGTGCTGTCAGGTTCTAGGCTAGCCCGTTACTATCCGTGCTGTCAGGTTCTAGGCTAGCCCGTTACTATCCGTGCTGTCAGGTTCTAGGCTAGCCCGTTACTATCCGTGCTGTCAGGTTCTAGGCTAGCCCGTTACTATCCGTGCTGTCAGGTTCTAGGCTAGCCCGTTACTATCCGTGCTGTCAGGTTCTAGGCTAGCCCGTTACTATCCGTGCTGTCAGGTTCTAGGCTAGCCCGTTACTATCCGTGCTGTCAGGTTCTAGGCTAGCCCGTTACTATCCGTGCTGTCAGGTTCTAGGCTAGCCCGTTACTATCCGTGCTGTCAGGTTCTAGGCTAGCCCGTTACTATCAGTGCTGTCAGGTTCTAGGCTAGCCCGTTACTATCCGGGCTGTCAGGTTCTAGGCTAGCCCGTTACTATCCGGGCTGTCAGGTTCTAGGCTAGCCCGTTACTATCCGGGCTGTCAGGTTCTAGGCTAGCCCGTTACTATCCGGGCTGTCAGGTTCTAGGCTAGCCCGTTACTATCCGTGCTGTCAGGTTCTAGGCTAGCCCGTTACTATCCGTGCTGTCAGGTTCTAGGCTAGCCCGTTACTATCCGTGCTGTCAGGTTCTAGGCTAGCCCGTTACTATCCGGGCTGTCAGGTTCTAGGCTAGCCCGTTACTATCCGGGCTGTCAGGTTCTAGGCTAGCCCGTTACTATCTGTGCTGTCAGGTTCTAGGCTAGCCCGTTACTATCCGTGCTGTCAGGTTCTAGGCTAGCCCGTTACTATCCGTGCTGTCAGGTTCTAGGCTAGCCCGTTACTATCCGTGCTGTCAGGTTCTAGGCTAGCCCGTTACTATCCGTGCTGTCAGGTTCTAGGCTAGCCCGTTACTATCCGTGCTGTCAGGTTCTAGGCTAGCCCTTTACTATCCGTGCTGTCAGGTTCTAGGCTAGCCCGTTACTATCCGTGCTGTCAGGTTCTAGGCTAGCCCGTTACTATCCGTGCTGTCAGGTTCTAGGCTAGCCCGTTACTATCCGTGCTGTCAGGTTCTAGGCTAGCCCGTTACTATCCGTGCTGTCAGGTTCTAGGCTAGCCCGTTACTATCCGTGCTGTCAGGTTCTAGGCTAGCCCGTTACTATCCGTGCTGTCAGGTTCTAGGCTAGCCCGTTACTATCCGTGCTGTCAGGTTCTAGGCTAGCCCGTTACTATCCGTGCTGTCAGGTTCTAGGCTAGCCCGTTACTATCCGTGCTGTCAGGTTCTAGGCTAGCCCGTTACTATCCGTGCTGTCAGGTTCTAGGCTAGCCCGTTACTATCAGTGCTGTCAGGTTCTAGGCTAGCCCGTTACTATCCGGGCTGTCAGGTTCTAGGCTAGCCCGTTACTATCCGGGCTGTCAGGTTCTAGGCTAGCCCGTTACTATCCGGGCTGTCAGGTTCTAGGCTAGCCCGTTACTATCCGGGCTGTCAGGTTCTAGGCTAGCCCGTTACTATCCGTGCTGTCAGGTTCTAGGCTAGCCCGTTACTATCCGTGCTGTCAGGTTCTAGGCTAGCCCGTTACTATCCGTGCTGTCAGGTTCTAGGCTAGCCCTTTACTATCCGTGTTGTCAGGTTCTAGGCTAGCCCGTTGCTATCCGTGCTGTCAGGTTCTAGGCTAGCCCGTTACTATCCGTGCTGTCAGGTTCTAGGCTAGCCCGTTACTATCCGTGCTACAAGCATACCCATAACATGATGCAGCCATCACTATGGTTGAAATATAGTGGTACTCAGTATTGTATTGGATTTGCCCCAAACACCATTTTTTTGTGTTCAGGACAAAGTGAATTGCTTTGCCACATTTTTTCCAGTGTTACGTTAGTGTCTTGATGCATGTTTTGAATTATTTTTACTCTGTACTGGCTTCCTTTTCTGTCATTTAGGTTGGTATTGTGGAGTAACTACAATGCTGTTGATCCATCCTCAGTTTTCTCCCATTAAACTCCAAATGTTTTAGTCACCATTGGCCTCATGGTGAAACCCCTCAGTGGTTTCCTTCCTCTCCGGTAACTGAGTTAGGAAGGACGTATGTATTGTAGTAGTGACTGGGTGTATTAATACACCATCCAGAGTGTAATAATAGATTCACCCTGCTCAAAGGGATATTGTCTGATTTTTATTTTATCCATCAACCAATAGGTGCCCTTTGCGAGGCATTGAAAATCGTCTTTGTGGTTGAATCTGTGTTTGAGATTCACTGATGGACTGAGGGAACTTAAATGATTGTGTATGTGTGGGGTACAGAGATGGAGTCATTATTGCACAGTGAGTCTATGCAACCTGTGACTTGTTAAGCACGTTTTTACTCCTGAACTTATTTAGACTTAACGTAACAAAGAGGTTGAGTACTTATTGAGTCAAGACATTTTAGCTTTTAATTTGTAATAATTTTAATACAACATTATTCCACTTGTCATTTATGGGGTATTGTATGTATGCTAGTGACCCTAAACATCTCAACTGAATCCATGTTAAATTCCGGTGTGAAGGCTCTGCTATCCATTCTCCTCCCTGACTAGTTCTCTCTCTCCGGCTCATAGAGGCTGTCTGACTCAGGAGAAGATCGTAGCCGGCTGTGCCAAACACTTCATCGTCATCGCTGACTTCAGGTGGGTCTGTGGGTTGAAATGAAGTTGTCCTTTACGATGCATGTGACAAATACGTGTAGACTAACATTGAAATGCTTACTTACGGGCAGAGATAAAGATACAATAGACACAGTGACAAGGAATAAATAGTGAATAACAAAAAATAAGTGTCAAAATATCACTGTCAATTACTTATTTTACATGATGACACCTTGCTATATAGCTAGCTAGCTAACTACAGCTACTGAAACAGGTGTCTCTGGGGAAGAACATACGTAGCGCCGTGGAGCTAGCTAACTACAGCTACTGAAACAGGTGTTTCTGGGGAAGAACATACGTAGCGCCGTGGAGCTAGCTAACTACAGCTACTGAAACAGGTGTCTCTGGGGAAGAACATACGTAGCGCCGTGGAGCTAGCTAACTACAGCTACTGAAACAGGTGTCTCTGGGGAAGAACATACGTAGCGCCGTGGAGCTAGCTAACTACAGCTACTGAAACAGGTGTCTCTGGGGAAGAACATACGTAGCGCCGTGGAGCTAGCTAACTACTGCTACTGAAACAGGTGTCTCTGGGGAAGAACATACGTAGCGCCGTGGAGCTAGCTAACTACAGCTACTGAAACAGGTGTCTCTGGGGAAGAACATACGTAGCGCCGTGGAGCTAGCTAACTTTCAGCTACTGAAACAGGTGTCTCTGGGGAAGAACATACGTAGCGCCGTGGAGCTAGCTAACTACAGCTACTGAAACAGGTGTCTCTGGGGAAGAACATACGTAGCGCCGTGGAGCTAGCTAACTACAGCTACTGAAACAGGTGTCTCTGGGGAAGAACATACGTAGCGCCGTGGAGCTAGCTAACTACAGCTACTGAAACAGGTGTCTCTGGGGAAGAACATACGTAGCGCCGTGGAGCTAGCTAACTACAGCTACTGAAACAGGTGTCTCTGGGGAAGAACATACGTAGCGCCGTGGAGCTAGCTAACTACAGCTACTGAAACAGGTGTCTCTGGGGAAGAACATACGTAGCGCCGTGGAGCTAGCTAACTACAGCTACTGAAACAGGTGTCTCTGGGGAAGAACATACGTAGCGCCGTGGAGCTAGCTAACTACAGCTACTGAAACAGGTGTCTCTGGGGAAGAACATACGTAGCGCCGTGGAGCTAGCTAACTACAGCTACTGAAACAGGTGTCTCTGGGGAAGAACATGCGTAGCGCCGTGGAGCTAGCTAACTACAGCTACTGAAACAGGTGTCTCTGGGGAAGAACATACGTAGCGCCGTGGAGCTAGCTAACTACAGCTACTGAAACAGGTGTCTCTGGGGAAGAACATACGTAGCGCCGTGGAGCTAGCTAACTACAGCTACTGAAACAGGTGTCTCTGGGGAAGAACATACGTAGCGCCGTGGAGCTAGCTAACTACTGCTACTGAAACAGGTGTCTCTGGGGAAGAACATACGTAGCGCCGTGGAGCTAGCTAACTACAGCTACTGAAACAGGTGTCTCTGGGGAAGAACATACGTAGCGCCGTGGAGCTAGCTAACTTTCAGCTACTGAAACAGGTGTCTCTGGGGAAGAACATACGTAGCGCCGTGGAGCTAGCTAACTACAGCTACTGAAACAGGTGTCTCTGGGGAAGAACATACGTAGCGCCGTGGAGCTAGCTAACTACAGCTACTGAAACAGGTGTCTCTGGGGAAGAACATACGTAGCGCCGTGGAGCTAGCTAACTACAGCTACTGAAACAGGTGTCTCTGGGGAAGAACATACGTAGCGCCGTGGAGCTAGCTAACTACAGCTACTGAAACAGGTGTCTCTGGGGAAGAACATACGTAGCGCCGTGGAGCTAGCTAACTACAGCTACTGAAACAGGTGTCTCTGGGGAAGAACATACGTAGCGCCGTGGAGCTAGCTAACTACAGCTACTGAAACAGGTGTCTCTGGGGAAGAACATACGTAGCGCCGTGGAGCTAGCTAACTACAGCTACTGAAACAGGTGTCTCTGGGGAAGAACATACGTAGCGCCGTGGAGCTAGCTAACTACAGCTACTGAAACAGGTGTCTCTGGGGAAGAACATACGTAGCGCCGTGGAGCTAGCTAACTACAGCTACTGAAACAGGTGTCTCTGGGGAAGAACATACGTAGCGCCGTGGAGCTAGCTAACTACTGCTACTGAAACAGGTGTCTCTGGGGAAGAACATACGTAGCGCCGTGGAGCTAGCTAACTACTGCTACTGAAACAGGTGTCTCTGGGGAAGAACATACGTAGCGCCGTGGAGCTAGCTAACTACAGCTACTGAAACAGGTGTCTCTGGGGAAGAACATACGTAGCGCCGTGGAGCTAGCTGCTTCTTAATGACCAGGTGACGCGCGAGACAACTTTCCCAGCATCATAGCATACGTATCGTTGTGACGTATGAAATGCGAGTGATAGTGTAACCAATGTGTAATAACTACCTAAAAAATGTATGAATGCGTTAAATTATGTGACGCACAGTCTTATTCAGGTCCTGATTGGTCAACCAGCTTATTGGACACACGCCAAAGACCCTAAAGGCGTTCCGTAGTCTCCTGTAATTGCGGATTGTCTTAAACATTGTTGATTTATTGACTTGTTTACTTTGGCTAAGTATCATATATACAGGTTTAAAATACAAAGAAACATGCACTTGCCTAAAAGGTTGAAGTTCACAAGCCCCTGACCCCCCCCCTCCCCCTCTATAGGAAGGACTCCTCGGTCCTGGGCCAGCAGTGGAAGAAGGGTGTTCCTATTGAGGTGATCCCTATGGCCTACGTCCCCGTCTCCAGGACTATAGCCAAGCGCTTCGGAGGGGAGGCAGTACTCCGCATGGCCGTCAGTAAAGCTGTGAGTCACCATACGTCTCACGTTACACCATCTTCCTGTTGTCCTGCTTTCAATAGCGATCAAAACCGAATGCAATTCATTATGGTCTGTTGTAGTTACTGCATGGATTGGTTAAATTTCTGGAGTTGACATTTTAGATTCACTATAATACACAACAAATGACCTAAGTGAACCACTGCACTAACGGAGGTTGAGATGGTTACACTTACTCTATGTAAGTGAGAGGCAGAGGGTTTTGATTGGTCTTCCTGTCCACTAGCAGCTGTTCTGATTCGTCTCTCTCTGAGGTTTTAGTGTTGTGGTAGAGCATGGTGCTTGTAACCCGGGGTTGTGGGTTCGATTCCCAGACCAGCACGTAGAAATACATAAACTTAAGTCTCTCTGGATAAGAGCGTCTGCTAAATGACTGACATGTCAATGTAACTAATGTGATTGGTCCGTCTCCCCATCTCAGGGTCCGGTGGTAACAGACAACAGTAACTTCATTCTGGACTGGAAGTTTGAACACGCTCAGAACTGGAAGGAGGTCAATACCGCTATTAAGATGATACCAGGTACACTGTCTACAAAACACACACAGCTCTGTTTCTATCATAATAGACAGTGTGGGTGGTCAACTTCCTGTTTCTTCAGTGAATATAGTTCTATCTGTTCCAGTTCTCTCTTCCTCCCTCTTCTTCTCTCTAGGTGTGGTAGAGACAGGTCTGTTTGTGGGGATGGCTGAGAGGGTGTACTTTGGGATGGAGGATGGTAGTGTTCGTGTGAGAGACCCTCCAGTCATCTGACCTGTCTGGGAGCTGACACCTTCCACCAACCTCCCTGTCTGGAAGCCGACACCTTCCACCAACCTCCCTGTCTGGGAGCCGACACCTTCCACCAACCTCCCTGTCTGGGAGCCGACACCTTCCACCAACCTCCCTGTCTGGAAGCCGACACCTTCCACCAACCTCCCTGTCTGGAAGCCGACACCTTCCACCAACCTCCCTGTCTGGAAGCCGACACCTTCCACCAACCTCCCTGTCTGGAAGCCGACACCTTCCACCAACCTCCCTGTCTGGAAGCCGACACCTTCCACCAACCTCCCTGTCTGGGAGCCGACACCTTCCACCAAACTCCCTGTCTGGGAGCCGACACCTTCCACCAAACTCCCTGTCTGGGACCACCATCTAAACCACAGTACCTTCTATTCTGGGACCACCATCTAAACCACAGTACCTTCTATTCTGGGACCACCATCTAAACCACAGTACCTTCTATTCTGGGACCACCATCTAAACCACAGTACCTTCTATTCTGGGACCACCATCTAAACCACAGTGCCTTCTATTCTGGGACCACCATCTAAACCACAGTACCTTCTATTCTGGGACCACCATCTAAACCACAGTACCTTCTATTCTGGGACCACCATCTAAACCACAGTACCTTCTATTCTGGGACCACCATCTAAACCACAGTACCTTCTATTCTGGGACCACCATCTAAACCACAGTACCTTCTATTCTGGGACCACCATCTAAACCACAGTACCTTCTATTCTGGGACCACCATCTAAACCACAGCGCCTTCTATTCTGGGACCACCATCTAAACCACAGTACCTTCTATTCTGGGACCACCATCTAAACCACAGTACCTTCTATTCTGGGACCACCATCTAAACCACAGTACCTTCTATTCTGGGACCACCATCTAAACCACAGTGCCTTCTATTCTGGGACCACCATCTAAACCACAGTGCCTTCTATTCTGGGACCACCATCTAAACCACAGTACCTTCTATTCTGGGACCACCATCTAAACCACAGTACCTTATATATTGGGTCCCAAATGGCACCCTATCCTTTACAAAGTGCACTACTTTTGATCAGCCCTATGGGTTATGATGGGAGTAGGGTCCTATGTAGCGGATAGGGCGCCATTGGGGAAACCGCCAATATTCTATCACCTATGGACTCTGCCTGATCTGACAGATGGTGTATACAGGTTGTCTGGGAGGTCAACTACAGGTTGACCTCACAACATCTACCATGACATGTACAGGCTCTACTTTTTGTATATGTTTATAAGTTGAAAAATGTATGTACACATAAATACATTAAAGTGCACGATGAAAAACGAGGTTATACATTCTTGCCTGCACTGGTGCTTCTAAACAAAATGCGAGGTAGAACAGCAATATATTTAGGTGCCTATGTATGGCACACCGTTTGGGTGCATGTTTAAACATATACATGTGTATTATAGATGCTGAATGTGCACGTTTTAGTTAAGCTCCACCACTACCATCGGTAGTAATGTATTAAAAACAAACAAGCACACACCGGCCACTAACGATGTCTTTACAATAGCGCGTTGGTAATAAGGCATTGTTTTGTTCGACCCAATGGGCCACTAACGATGTCTTTACAATACCGCGTAGGGTAATAAGGCATTATTTTATTCGACCCAATGGGCCACTAACGATGTCTTTACAATACCGCGTTGGTAATAAGGCATTATTTTATTCGACCCAATGGGCCACTAACGATGTCTTTACAATACCGCGTTGGTAATAAGGCATTATTTTATTCGACCCAATGGGCCACTAACGATGTCTTTACAATACCGCGTTGGTAATAAGGCATTATTTTATTCGACCCAATGGGCCACTAACGATGTCTTTACAATACCGCGTTGGTAATAAGGCATTGTTTTGTTCGACCCAATGGGCCACTAACGATGTCTTTACAATACCGCGTTGGTAATAAGGCATTATGTTGTTCGACCCAATGGGCCACTAACGATGTCTTTACAATACCGCGTTGGTAATAAGGCATTGTTTTGTTCGACCCAATGGGCCACTAACGATGTCTTTACAATACCGCGTTGGTAATAAGGCATTGTTTTGTTCGACCCAATGGGCCACTAACGATGTCTTTACAATACCGCGTTGGTAATAAGGCATTGTTTTGTTCGACCCAATGGGCCACTAACGATGTCTTTACAATACCGCGTTGGTAATAAGGCATTATTTTATTCGACCCAATGGGCCACTAACGATGTCTTTACAATACCGCGTTGGTAATAAGGCATTGTTTTGTTCGACCCAATGGGCCACTAACGATGTCTTTACAATACCGCGTTGGTAATAAGGCATTATTTTATTCGACCCAATGGGCCACTAACGATGTCTTTACAATACCGCGTTGGTAATAAGGCATTATTTTATTCGACCCAATGGGCCACTAACGATGTCTTTACAATACCGCGTTGGTAATAAGGCATTGTTTTGTTCGACCCAATGGGCCACTAACGATGTCTTTACAATACCGCGTTGGTAATAAGGCATTGTTTTGTTCGACCCAATGGGCCACTAACGATGTCTTTACAATACCGCGTTGGTAATAAGGCATTATGTTGTTCGACCCAATGGGCCACTAACGATGTCTTTACAATACCGCGTTGGTAATAAGGCATTGTTTTGTTCGACCCAATGGGCCACTAACGATGTCTTTACAATACCGCGTTGGTAATAAGGCATTATGTTGTTCGACCCAATGGGCCACTAACGATGTCTTTACAATACCGCGTTGGTAATAAGGCATTGTTTTGTTCGACCCAATGGGCCACTAACGATGTCTTTACAATACCGCGTTGGTAATAAGGCATTGTTTTGTTCGACCCAATGGGCCACTAACGATGTCTTTACAATACCGCGTTGGTAATAAGGCATTGTTTTGTTCGACCCAATGGGCCACTAACGATGTCTTTACAATACCGCGTTGGTAATAAGGCATTATTTTATTCGACCCAATGGGCCACTAACGATGTCTTTACAATACCGCGTTGGTAATAAGGCATTGTTTTGTTCGACCCAATGGGCCACTAACGATGTCTTTACAATACCGCGTTGGTAATAAGGCATTATTTTATTCGACCCAATGGGCCACTAACGATGTCTTTACAATACCGCGTTGGTAATAAGGCATTATTTTATTCGACCCAATGGGCCACTAACGATGTCTTTACAATACCGCGTTGGTAATAAGGCATTGTTTTGTTCGACCCAATGGGCCACTAACGATGTCTTTACAATACCGCGTTGGTAATAATGCATTATTTTATTCGACCCAATGGGCCACTAACGATGTCTTTACAATACCGCGTTGGTAATAAGGCATTATTTTATTCGACCCAATGGGCCACTAACGATGTCTTTACAATACCGCGTTGGTAATAAGGCATTGTTTTGTTCGACCCAATGGGCCACTAACGATGTCTTTACAATACCGCGTTGGTAATAAGGCATTATGTTGTTCGACCCAATGGGCCACTAACGATGTCTTTACAATACCGCGTTGGTAATAAGGCATTGTTTTGTTCGACCCAATGGGCCACTAACGATGTCTTTACAATACCGCGTTGGTAATAAGGCATTGTTTTGTTCGACCCAATGGGCCACTAACGATGTCTTTACAATACCGCGTTGGTAATAAGGCATTATTTTATTCGACCCAATGGGCCACTAACGATGTCTTTACAATACCGCGTTGGTAATAAGGCATTGTTTTGTTCGACCCAATGGGCCACTAACGATGTCTTTACAATACCGCGTTGGTAATAAGGCATTATTTTATTCGACCCAATGGGCCACTAACGATGTCTTTACAATACCGCGTTGGTAATAAGGCATTGTTTTGTTCGACCCAATGGGCCACTAACGATGTCTTTACAATACCGCGTTGGTAATAAGGCATTGTTTTGTTCGACCCAATGGGCCACTAACGATGTCTTTACAATACCGCGTTGGTAATAATGCATTATTTTATTCGACCCAATGGGCCACTAACGATGTCTTTACAATACCGCGTTGGTAATAAGGCATTATTTTAATCGACCCAATGGGCCACTAACGATGTCTTTACAATACCGCGTTGGTAATAAGGCATTGTTTTGTTCGACCCAATGGGCCACTAACGATGTCTTTACAATACCGCGTTGGTAATAATGCATTATTTTATTCGACCCAATGGGCCACTAACGATGTCTTTACAATACCGCGTTGGTAATAAGGCATTGTTTTATTCGACCCAATGGGCCACTAACGATGTCTTTACAATACCGCGTTGGTAATAAGGCATTGTTTTGTTCGACCCAATGGGCCACTAACGATGTCTTTACAATACCGCGTTGGTAATAAGGCATTATGTTGTTCGACCCAATGGGCCACTAACGATGTCTTTACAATACCGCGTTGGTAATAAGGCATTGTTTTGTTCGACCCAATGGGCCACTAACGATGTCTTTACAATACCGCGTTGGTAATAAGGCATTGTTTTGTTCGACCCAATGGGCCACTAACGATGTCTTTACAATACCGCGTTGGTAATAAGGCATTGTTTTGTTCGACCCAATGGGCCACTAACGATGTCTTTACAATACCGCGTTGGTAATAAGGCATTATTTTATTCGACCCAATGGGCCACTAACGATGTCTTTACAATACCGCGTTGGTAATAAGGCATTGTTTTGTTCGACCCAATGGGCCACTAACGATGTCTTTACAATACCGCGTTGGTAATAAGGCATTATTTTATTCGACCCAATGGGCCACTAACGATGTCTTTACAATACCGCGTTGGTAATAAGGCATTATTTTATTCGACCCAATGGGCCACTAACGATGTCTTTACAATACCGCGTTGGTAATAAGGCATTGTTTTGTTCGACCCAATGGGCCACTAACGATGTCTTTACAATACCGCGTTGGTAATAAGGCATTGTTTTGTTCGACCCAATGGGCCACTAACGATGTCTTTACAATACCGCGTTGGTAATAATGCATTATTTTATTCGACCCAATGGGCCACTAACGATGTCTTTACAATACCGCGTTGGTAATAAGGCATTATTTTATTCGACCCAATGGGCCACTAACGATGTCTTTACAATACCGCGTTGGTAATAAGGCATTGTTTTGTTTGACCCAATGGGCCACTAACGATGTCTTTACAATACCGCGTTGGTAATAATGCATTATTTTATTCGACCCAATGGGCCACACCGCGTTGGTAATAATGCTAACAATACCGCGTTGGTAATAAGGCATTGTTTTATTCGACCCAATGGGCCACTAACGATGTCTTTACAATACCGCGTTGGTAATAAGGCATTGTTTTGTTCGACCCAATGGGCCACTAACGATGTCTTTACAATACCGCGTTGGTAATAAGGCATTGTTTTGTTCGACCCAATGGGCCACTAACGATGTCTTTACAATACCGCGTTGGTAATAAGGCATTGTTTTGTTCGACCCAATGGGCCACTAACGATGTCTTTACAATACCGCGTTGGTAATAAGGCATTGTTTTGTTCGACCCAATGGGCCACTAACGATGTCTTTACAATACCGCGTTGGTAATAAGGCATTGTTTTGTTCGACCCAATGGGCCACTAACGATGTCTTTACAATACCGCGTTGGTAATAAGGCATTGTTTTGTTCGACCCAATGAGCCACTAACGATGTCTTTACAATACCGCGTTGGTAATAAGGCATTGTTTTGTTCGACCCAATGGGCCACTAACGATGTCTTTACAATACCGCGTTGGTAATAAGGCATTGTTTTGTTCGACCCAATGGGCCACTAACGATGTCTTTACAATACCGCGTTGGTAATAAGGCATTGTTTTGTTCGACCCAATGGGCCACTAACGATGTCTTTACAATACCGCGTTGGTAATAAGGCATTGTTTTGTTCGACCCAATGGGCCACTAACGATGTCTTTACAATACCGCGTTGGTAATAAGGCATTGTTTTGTTCGACCCAATGGGCCACTAACGATGTCTTTACAATACCGCGTTGGTAATAAGGCATTGTTTTGTTCGACCCAATGGGCCACTAACGATGTCTTTACAATACCGCGTTGGTAATAAGGCATTGTTTTGTTCGACCCAATGGGGAAAACGTCCGTGTGAGTATTTTTATTTTATTTGACCTTTATTTAACCTGGCAAGTCAGTTAAGAACAAATTCTTATTTTCAATGATGGCCTACGAACAGAGGCTATATACAGGGTATTACGGTACAGAGTCAATGTGGAGGCTATATACAGGGGGTACCGGTACAGAGTCAATGTGGAGGCTATATACAGGGTGTTACGGTACAGAGTCAGTGTGGAGGCTATATACAGGGGGTACCGGTACAGAGTCAATGTGGAGGTTATATACAGGGGGTACCGGTACAGAGTCAATGTGGAGGTTATATACAGGGGGTACCAGTACAGAGTCAATGTGGAGGCTATATACAGGGGGTACCGGTACAGAGTCAATGTGGAGGCTATATACAGGGGGTACCGGTACAGAGTCAGTGTGGAGGCTATATACAGGGGGTACCGGTACAGAGTCAATGTGGAGGTTATATACAGGGGGTACCAGTACAGAGTCAATGTGGAGGTTATATACAGGGTGTTACGGTACAGGGTCAATGGTTTGGGGCACCAGTTGAGGTAATATTTACATGTAGGTAGAGTTAAAGTGACTGCATAGATAACAGTAGCAGCAGTGTAAAGGGTGGTGGGGGGGCAATGCAAATAGTCCGGGTAGCCATTTGATTACCTGTTCAGGAGTCTTATGGCTTGGGGGTAAAAACTGTTGAGAAGCCTTTTGGTCCTTGACTTGGCACTCCGGTACCACTTGCCGGAGTTAGGATGCTCTCAATGGTGCAGCTGTAGAAAGTTGAGGACCCATGCCAAACCTTTTCAGTCTCCTGAGGGGGAAATAGGTTTTTGTTGTGCCCTCTTCACAATCAATTAATCAAATGTATTTATAAAGCACTTCTTACACATCAGTTGATGTCACAAAGTGCTGTACAGAAACCCAGCCAAACAGCAAGCAATGCAGTGCTTCTACACCTACAAGACTTGTCTTGGTGTGTTTGGACCATGATAGTTTGTTGGCGATGTGGACACCAAGGAACTTGAAGCTCTCAACCTGTTCCACTACAGCCCCGTCGATGAGAATGGGGACGTGCTCTGTCCTCCTTTTCCTGTAGTCTACCATCATCTACAATACACATAGTATGTTGACCGGTACAATGAATGTGGTGCAGTTCACAGTGGTTTCAGAGTCCCGCAATAAGAGCTACGACACTAATGTTCTCTGGGTATCACTGAGTAGACTGATACTATCCATAATTCATAGGCACGGCTACAATGAAATAAGAATGTTCCCAATGCAATTCTGAAGTTTAATATATCCAATGTGATTTCAATAGATTTGTCAAATTAACAAATGATTAGCATTATATATTTAATTTTGGCACTATTTGTGTTCATTTGCATCACTGTCAATGACCTACTTTTATTTTGTAGGCATAACATTCCACTATTGCGGCTAATCCTTATTGTGGCTGGGTTCGACCACCACTAATCAAATAAGAACCGTTATAAATTAGGGGTTATTTTATATGACACTGAGCTAAATAGTTAGCTAGCTATCTATAGCTACTGAAACAGATTGTCGTTAGCTATGTTTTTGGGAAGAACATTGTTTGCATCAACTAGAGATCTTTTTATGAGCAGCACTGTCCAGAGTTTGGGGAAGGGCAGGAACTTGAGACAACTATACCGGCATATGGGACGGCAGGGTAGCCTAGTGGTTAGAGCGTTGGACTAGTAACCGGAAGGTTGCAAGTTCAAACCCCCGAGCTGACAAGGTCGTTCTGCCCCTGAACAGGCAGTTAACCCACTGTTCCTAGGCCGTCATTGAAAATAAGAATTTGTTCCTGGTTAAATAAAGGTAAAAAAAAAAAAATTGATGAATCGTGAAATATGAAATACGAGTGATAGTGTAATAACTACGTAAGAAATGTATGAACGTTTTTAATTATGCAGTCATATTTAGGTCACAATATAGTGCACTAAATTAGACCAGGGATTATAGGGGTGAAGTCCGACCAGAGTTATGGAACGTAAATTCCCTTTTTATGCACTTTTCCCTCTCTGCGAATTCTGACCTTGAACTGAAGCATGAGAATATACACCTGTTATTCACCTGCTATTCACCTGTTATACACCTGCTATTCACCTGCTATACACCTGCTATTCACCTGGTATTCACCTGCTATTCATCTGCTATACATCTGCTATACATCTGTTATTCAGCTGCTATTCAGCTGCTATTCATTGGGGGTGGAGATCTAATACATGAAGGTGTGGCGGAGCCGTGTCTACAGATTCTGACCTTGTTGATGCCTTCTTAACATGCATGACACCAAGGCTTTTACGGTTACAGAAGTCAACAAATGAGAGAGCCTGGGGAATGGGAGTGGAGCTAGGCACTGCAGGGCCTGGATAAACCTCTACATCACCAGAGGAACAGAGGAGGAGTAGGATAAGGGTATGGCTAAAGGCTATAAGAACTGGTCGTCTAGTGTGTTGGGAACAGAGAGTAAAAGGAGCAGGTTTCTGGGCGCGGAAGAATAGATTCAAGGCATAATGTACAGACAAGGGTATGGTAGGATGTGAATACAGTGGAGGTAAACCCAGGCATTGAGTGACGATGAGAGGTCAACGCATGTGTGGGAGGTGGAACTAAAGGGCTAGCTAAGGCATATTGAGCAGGGCTGGAGGCTCTACATTGAAATAAGACAATCACTATCCAAAACAGCAATGGACAAGACATATTGACGTTAGGGAGAGGCATGCGTAGCCGAGTGATCATAGGGACCAGTAGGAAGCTCGGCGAGCTGGAGACACGGCGATTCAGACAGCTAGCGGGCTCGGGCTAGCAGAAGGGCCTTAGGGGGAAGTCGCGACGGAAGAAGGTTCTCCCATCTCCGCAGAGAAACTCTGGAGCTCTGTTAGAGTGACCATCGACTTCTTGGTCACCTCCCTGACCAAGGCCCTTCTCCCTCGATTGTTCAGTTTGGCCAAGCGGCCAGCTTCCAAACTTCTTTCATTTAAGAATGATAGAGGCCTCTGTCTTTTTTGGGAAATTCAAAGCTGCTGAAATGTTTTGGTACCCTTCCCAAGATCTGTGCCTCGACACAATCCTTTTTCAGAGCTCTACGGACAATTCCTTCGACATCATGGCTTGGGTTTTGCTCTGACATGCACTGTCAACTATGATACCTTATGTAGACAGGTGTGTGCCTTTCCAAATCATGTCCAATCAATTTAATTTACCACAGGTGGACTCCAATCTAGTTGTAGAAACATCTCAAGGATGATCAATGGAAACAGGATGCACCTGAGCTCAATTTCAAGTCTCATAGCAAAGGGTCTGAATACTTATGTAAATAAGGGTCTGAATACTTATGTAAATGTAAATAAGGTATTTTGTTTTTTTAAATAAAAATAAAAAAAGGTTTTCACTTTGTCATTATTGTGGGTAGATTGACTAGGTTTTTATTTTTTATTTAAGGGGTCTGAATACTTTCCGAATTAACTGTAAATTACACTGAGCAAAAGAGAATGTTTTGGGATTTTCACCCTCCAGACATTATTCCCTAAAGGTCTTGATGAGATAAAATGCCCAAGCATGTTATGTTGTAGATGTGAACATCAATTAATGCCGCCACTTCAGCCAACTCTGGTGGTTTTTCCTGTACTGTACCCATTGATTTATGAAAACGTACTTGATAGGATGATGTCCTCATTGTGTTTTTACAGTCTTTTTTAATACGTTTAGAATACTTATTAAATACACATTGTTATATTTGGTAACACTTGGTTATTTTCTTAATAAAGAGCAGTGAAACTAAGAGCATTGTGTGGGATTCTTTTTTCTCTGAGGATGTAACACAACAAAATGTGGAATAAGTCAAGGGCTATGAATACTTTCTGAAGGCACTGTACACACTACATAACCACACGCACTACATAACCATACACTACATAACCACACGCACTACATAACCACACGCACTACATAACCACACGCACTACATAACCATACACTACATAACCACACGCACTACATAACCACACGCACTACATAACCACACGCACTACATAACCACACGCACTACATAGCCATACACTACATAACCATACACTACATAACCACACGCACTACATAACCACACGCACTACATAACCACACGCACTACATAACCACACGCACTACATAACCACACGCACTACATAACCACACGCACTACATAACCACACGCACTACATAGCCATACACTACATAACCATACACTACATAACCACACGCACTACATAGCCATACACTACATAGCCATACACTACATAACCACACGCACTACATAACCACACGCACTACAAAACCACACGCACTACATAACCATACACTACATAACCCCACATGCACTACATAACCACATGCTACATAACCACACGCACTACATAGCCATACACTACATAACCATACACTACATAACCACACGCACTACATAGCCATACACTACATAGCCATACACTACATAACCACACGCACTACATAACCACACGCACTACAAAACCACACGCACTACATAACCATACACTACATAACCCCACATGCACTACATAACCACATGCTACATAACCACACGCACTACATAACCACATGCACCACATAATCACACGCACTACATAACCATACACTACATAACCACACGCACTACATAACCATACACTACATAACCTACACTACATAACCACACGCACTACACAACCACACGCACCACATAACCACACGCACTACAAAACCACACACTACAGAACACCCACACACTACATAACCACACACTACATACGCTCACACACACACATGCATTTTGACTACCTCGTACTCCTGCATATCGACTACCTCGTACCCCTGCATATTGACTACCTCGTACCCCTGCATATTGACTACCTCGTACCCCTGCATATTGACTACCTCATACTCCTGCATATCGACTACCTCGTACCCCTGCATATTGGCTACCTCGTACCCCTGCATATTGACTACCTCGTACCCCTGCATATTGACTACCTCATACTCCTGCATATCGACTACCTCGTACCCCTGCATATTGGCTACCTCGTACCCCTGCATATTGACTACCTCGTACCCCTGCATATTGACTACCTCATACTCCTGCATATCGACTACCTCGTACCCCTGCATATTGACTACCTCGTACCCCTGCATATTGACTACCTCATACTCCTGCATATCGACTACCTCGTACCCCTGCATATTGGCTACCTCGTACTCCTGCATATCGACTACCTCGTACCCCTGCATATTGACTACCTCGTACCCCTGCATATTGACTACCTCGTACCCCTGCATATTGACTACCTCGTACCCCTGCATATTGACTACCTCGTACCCCTGCATATTGGCTACCTCGTACCCCTGCATATCGACTACCTCGTACCCCTGCATGTTGACTACCTCATACCCCTGCATATTGACTTGGTACCGCTACCCATTATATAATCTCCTTATTGTGGTACTATTTCCTTTTTTATTTTTAGCCAAATTGTTTTTACTTTTTAACTCTGCATTGTTGGTTAAGGGCTTGTAAGTAAGTGTTTCACCTGATGTATTCGGCGCATGTGACAAATTACATTTTACTTGAGATTGTTAATCTCTACCAGGTATCTTCATGTAATTGACTGAAATATTGTGAATATTTTCCTCCAGTATTAAATGAGACATTGGGAGTTAATACATCTGTTGTTTGTCTTAAAACAGAGTTACAGTGGGGCAAAAAAGTATTTAGTCAGCCACCAATTGTGCAAGTTCTCCCACTTAAAAGGATGAGAGAGGCCTGTAGTTTTCATCATAGGTACACTTCAACGATGACAGACAAAATGAGGGGAAAAAAATCCAGAAAATCACATTGTAGGATTTTTAATTAATTAATTTGCTAATTATGGTGGAAAATAAGTATTTGGTCACATACAAACAATCAAGATTTCTGGCTCTCATAGACCTGTAACTTCTTCTTTGAGGCTCCTCTGTCCTCCACTCGTTACCTGTATTAATGGCACCTGTTTGAACTTGTTATCAGTATAAAAGACACCTGTCCACAACCTCAAACAGTCACACTCCAAACTCCACTATGGCCAAGACCAATGAGCTGTCAAAGGACACCAGAAACAAAATTGTAGACCTGCACCAGGCTGGGAAGACTGAATCTGCAATAGGTAAGCAGCTTGGTTTGAAGAAATCAACTGTGGGAGCAATTATTAGGAAATGGAAGACATACAAGACCACTGATAATCTCCCTCGATCTCACCCCGTGGGGTCAAAATGATCACAAGAACGGTGAGCAAAAATCCCAGGGGGACCTAGTGAATGACCTGCAGAGAGCTGGGACCAAAGTAACAAAGCCTACCATCAGCAAGGGCATTGAAGATTAAACGTGGCTGGGTCTTTCAGCATGACAATGATCCCAAACACAAGAAGTATTTCAAGGTCCTGGAGTGGCCTAGCCAGTCTCCAGATCTCAACCCCATAGAAAATCTTTGGAGGGAGTTGAAAGTCCGTGTTGCCCAGCAACAGCCCCAAAATATCACTGCTCTAGAGGAGATCTGCATTGAGGAATGGGCCAAAATACCAGCAACAGAGTGTGAAAACCTTGTGAAGACTTACAGAAAACATTTGACCTCTGTCATTGCCAACAAAGGGTATATAACAAAGTATTGAGAAACTTTTGTTATTGACCAAATACTTATTTTCCACCATAATTTGCAAATAAATTCATTAAAAATCCTACAATGTGATTTTCAGGATTTTTTTTCTCATTTTGTCTGTCATAGTTGAAGTGTACCTATAATGAAAATTACAGGCCTCTCTCATATTTTTAAGTGGGAGAACTTGCACAATTGGTGGCTGACTAAATACTTTTTTGCCCCACTGTATGTATTTTCTCCACAAGGGGGTGACAAGTCTGTTAGAAATGTAGAATGTTCACACTTTGTAACAACGATGCATAGGATTTATTTTGTCATTTAACATTTATAGCACATTTGAGCATGATGTTTATGACCCAGGGCATGTATCTGTTTGTTAGATTGCCACTGTATGAACCATCTGTAATAACCATCTGTATGAGGTTGTCATCTGTTTGTTAGAATGCCACTGTATGAACCATCTGTATTAACCATCTGTAATAACCATCTGTATGAGGTTGTCATCTGTTTGTTAGATTGCCACTGTATTAACCATCTGTATTAACCATCTGTATGAGGTTGTCATCTGTTTGTTAGATTGCCACTGTATTAACCATCTGTATGAGGTTGTCATTTGTTTGTTTGTTTGTCTTTCCTGGATAAATTGGATCACCTCAAAGATGATGTTGACAAGACAGACATGGGACCCACCCTAACAATGGAAATACACACATGCAGGCATCTCAACCTGACCCTGTGCCAAAGAACTCCAAGGTAACCTGTCTAAATGACTGCCACTCACATCTGCAGCCATGAAATGCTTTGAAAGGCTCAAAAACACCATCATCCCATAAACCCTAGACCCACTCCAATTCATCATCCCGACAACCTATAGGGAGGAGGTCATTGACCGGACAGTGTTGTGCCAGGACAACAACCTCTCCCCGAACGTCAGCAAGACAAAGGAGCTGATCGTGGACTACAGGGAAAAGGAGGGCTGAACACGCCCCCATTCACATCGATGGGGCTGCAGTGGAACTTGTCGAGAGTTTCAAGTTCCTTGGTGTTCACATCACCAACAAACAATCATGGTCCAAACACACCAAGACAGTTGTGAACATGACACGACAACGCCTCTTCCCCCTCAGGAGACTGAACAGATTTGTCATGGGCCCTCATACCTTCAAAAGGTTATACAGCTGCACCATTGAGAGCATCTTGACTGTCTGCATCAC
The DNA here is from genome assembly GCF_045791955.1 of Oncorhynchus clarkii lewisi. Taxonomy (NCBI): domain Eukaryota; kingdom Metazoa; phylum Chordata; class Actinopteri; order Salmoniformes; family Salmonidae; genus Oncorhynchus; species Oncorhynchus clarkii. The sequence goes on along the minus strand of NC_092171.1, from coordinate 46,036,207 downwards.
CGCCTGGTATGGCAACTCCTCAGCATCCGACTGTAAGGCGCTACAGGGGGTAGTGCGTACAGTCCACTACATCACTGGGGCCAAGCTTTTTTAATTTTTGATTTTCAAATTGAACCTTTTTTTAACTTGGCAAGTCAGTTAAGGAAAAATTCTTATTTACAACGACGGCCTACCAAAAGTCCTCCTGCGGGGACAGGGCTGGGATTAAAATTTATAAATTTTAATATAGGACAAAACACACATCACGACAAGAGAGACCTAAGACAGCAACATAGCATGGTAGCAACACAACATGACAACAACATGGTAGCAACACAACATGGCAACAACATGGTAGCAACACAACATGACAACAACATGGTAGCAACACAACATGACAACAACATGGTAGAAACACAACATGGCAACAGCACAACATGGTAGCAACACAACATGACAACAACATGGTAGAAACACAACATGGCAGCAGCACAACATGGTAGCAACACAACATGAAAACAACATGGTAGAAACACAACATGGCAGCAGCACAACATGGTAGCAACACAACATGACAACAACATGATAGAAACACAACATGGTAGCAGCACAAAACATGGTACAAACATTATTGGGCACAGACAACAGCACAAAGGCCAAGAAGGTAGAGACAACAATACATCACGCGAAGCAGACACAACTGTCAGTAAGTGTCCATGATTGAGTCTTTGAATGAAGAGATTGGGATAAAATTGTCCAGTTTGAGTGTTTGTTGCAGCTCGTTCCAGGCGCTAGCTGCAGCGAACTGAAAAGACGAGCGACACAGGGATGTGTGTGCTTTGGGGACCTTTAACAGAATGTGACTGGCAGAACGGGTGTTGTATGTGGAGGATGAGGGCTGCAGTAGGTATCTCAGATAGGGGCGGGTGACGCCTGACAGGGAGCTTCCTGCCATCCAGGGCCTCTATACCAGGTGGTGTCACAGGGCCCCCATAAAATGTCAAAGACTCCAGTCACCATAGTTGTAGACTGTTCTCTCTGCTACCGCACGGCAAGCGGTACCGGAGCACCAAGTCTGGGTCCAAGAGGCTCCTTAATAATAAAAACAATAAGTTGTACTTTTATTTAACCAGGCAAGTCAATTAAGAACAAATTCTATTTACAATGATGGCCTACCCAGGCCAAACCCAGACGACACTGGGCCAATTGTGCGCCACCCAATCACAGCTGGATGTGATGCAGCCTGGATTTGAACCAGGTACTGCAGTGTTTTAGACCACTGCGCCAATCCAGAAGTTAACAGCTTCTACCCCCAAGCCAATAAGACTGCTGAACAACGAATCAAATGACGCTCCTCCCCTTTGTTTTTACACTGCTGCTACTCTGTTTATCTATGCAGTGTCACTTTAGCCCTACCTACATATTACCTCGACTAACCTGTACACAGCCTCGTTATTGTTATTGCATTTTTTTTTAAATGTAGTTTATTTACTAAATATTTTCTTAACTCTATTTCTTTGACTGTATTGTTGGTTAAGGGCCTGTTAGTAAGCATTACACGGTAAAGTCGACACCTGTTGTATTCGACGAATGTGACAATTAAAATGTGATTTGATTTATAAAGCGTCACGTAGCAAAATAGCAATTCAAGTTTTTGTTGACCGAATTCGACACTCAATAGCTACGTTTCCATGAAACGTGTCCAGTGATTTTTTTTGTCGAGATTTATAAAGTTTGCATAGAAAATAGACGCGGACAATTGCCCGCTAGGGTGCGTTTCCATTGAACAATCTTGAAAAAATTGCTGGACGTAATGACATACACCTAAAACGGAAAACCAAGCGTGAAGAAAGTGAAGTTAGTGGTTGAAGTGTTTTCATTGCCTATTTAGGAAAATTGCGTAAAAATAAATGCGTGACAGCCTGTATGCCTTCCCACCTACCGGTTTCATGTCTCCGGTAGCCGGTGAAAGACAGCATGGATACAATACAATACTTGACGAATATTTACCATATTCTAATCATTCTCATGTGCCGACGCATCGCCACGGTCCCTGTCATGCTGTAATTTACACTCCAGTAGATCTGATATAATTGGATGGTGAAACTTGCCAGCCAACTAGAAAAGGAAGGCGAAGCAATTCAGGCGTCCTTGAAATCGTCAGGACAATCCTTGTCCATCAAATAAAGATGATTTTTATAGTTGTAAAAATGTATTTTGCGGTAGGCATTTAGAATTAAATGTGGAGTGGAGTTTCTAGTTACGTGATAACCTTCATACTGTACTTTCAAACATTTTCGGCAATCATAATTTATTAGAAAAACACCGTTTGTCATTTGTCTCAAAGTTTGACTAAATAAAAATCCACTCCTGTCAAATGGATACACATACAGGTCTCCTATCTGCCGTTTCCATTACACATGCCGCAATGTTTATTTAGCGACATTGACCCATATGTATTCGACAAAAACAATGGAAACCTGCCTAATGACCTCCACACAAAAAAAATCCTAACTTAGTGGGTTTATTTTCGCCTCTTCCTCTCTGATCATTTTGTAGAGTTCAGAAGACTGCGGTGGCTGCAGTAACTCGTGATAAAACCGGAAGAGGAAACGTAGCGTTTTACAGTCCGGCCACGTTGATCTTTCCATCTCGTCCCAGTTTCACTGCTCGTTCGCTGCCTTCTAATCCGCCTATTTAAATGCCACCGTAGCAACGACGGTGATTGACAGCTGGACATACCCACTTGGGGACCTCACTATCTTTCGCGGTCGTGTAAACCAACCAATAGCTTTCTCCTGACTTCACAGAGCATTTATATTGGTCCAGCGATTACTATTTTAACCAATGATGTTTTAACCAGAGGACGCGCCACTAGAAACCTTCTGACGTCACCCGGTGCTTTCCCTTGTGGTGGCCGTGACGGCGCATGCGTAGACTCTACCTTGATTTTGACGGATAGGCGCTTGTCCAATCAGGTTCAGTGTTTGGGGGGGGCCGGTCCGGACCACGGAAATGTTTTTTGAGCGACAAAGGTTTCGTGCAATCGGGTTCTGCTTAGTACACGACTTGTGCAGATTGATGGTACAGGTGTGCAATCGGCTTTCTATGCTTGTCATTTTCTCTTTTAGTTGCCACTTGTCTGTCCTATTGCTGTGTGGAGACGGGGAGGGAGCAGCGTTACTAAGGCCAGTCTTGTGTCAGGTATAAGGGAATAACAGTATGGTGCCTTAACGGTGGTTTGTTTACCTAGCGAAGGAAATGACTTCGAAGAAAGAACAACTCTTATCTACATTTACTTGTACAAAACCTACTCTGCTATTTTTTTATTTTTACTCTGGGCTTGGCATGTAAATAGTCTATGTACTGATGTGCCATTGTTACAAATGGAAAGGGAGTTTCACTTTGGGAACGTGAGCATATCCCTAGTGCTCATGTTGTTTTTGAGGGCTCTGACTGGGACGTCTCCAACTCTAAGCTTTACCTCCGGGAGAGAGCCTCAAACCGCAGCCGCTCTGGGGTCACACAGAGCCGGGGAAGATGGAAACGAAGGGGTGTTGGTGGAACGGGGCTTGGAAAGTATCGGCGGTCCTCTTCCGGGTGTTATCGGAGACGTGACCGTGGAGGATCATGATGATGAGAGCGGGGCGACCGGGAACGGAGAGGAGTCGTACGGAGAAAGTGACGGAAACATCAGACCGAAACGGTGAGAACCATGTTTAGTACTTAACAACTTATAGCGGTTTGTGGTGAGACCACTGCAACTGGCAAACTGTTGAAACCACAATGATTTCCCAACGAGGTGGTTCATCAACTCAGACAGTTATTGTCTTGTTCTGTTGCAATGGTCGCCTGCTCCCAGTTTGAGAGGAGGGGGAGACAATTGGTGCGCAAACAATGTAACTAAACAGTTCTTTACTCCCAAGTTTATTTTTCTTTCTTTCTGTTGGATGTAATAGCTACGAACTCGTTCTCAGTAATCTTTGGTACATTGTTCTCTTAATAGTGATCACTCATAACGTTTATGTGGCAAATGTATTTGAAAATGAAGTGATTTGTTGCTTTGCATCTGCTGATTCTGCTGAGTGCAGCAACAGAGCGAGAGCTGTCATCAAACCCAAAGTGTCACACGCTCCGTTATTCTCCAAACCTCTTCCATCATTAAAGTGCATCTGGCTGGCACCCTGACAAACCACTGGGCAATAACTGGTTGAATCATGTTGTTTCTACGTAATTTCAATCCCTCCAAATCTATGTGAGGACTTTGAATCAACGTGGAAAACTAATTGGATTTACAAAAAGGGCATTTTGTATTGTTTTCACCCCAAAACATTGTTTACCTCTTTTTCTCCCCAATGTCGTGGTATCCAATTGGTAGTTACAGTCTTGTCCCATCGCTGCAACTCCCGTACAGACTCAGGAGAGGTGAAGGTCAAGAGCCATGCCTCCTCTGAAACACGACCCTGCCAAGGCGCACTGCTTCTTGACACACTGCTCGCTTAACCCGGAAACCAGCCGCACCAAAAACACCTTCCAGCTGGTGACCGAAGTCAGCTAGCCGGCGCCCGGCCGCCACGTGTCGCTAGAGTGCGATGGGACAAGGAAATCCTGGCCGGCCAAACCCTCCCTTAACCTGAAACGACGCTGGGCCAATTGTGCGCCGCCTCTTGGGTCTCCCAATCATGTGACACAGCCTGGGATCGAACCCGGGTCTGTAGTGATGCCTTAGACCGCTGCGCCACTCGGGAGTTTTCACCCAACTTTTAACCTCAATCCAATGACATAGTGAAATGTTTTGTTGAATGCACGTTAGTTGACAACACAACCCAAATGTAAATCCAAACTAGACATTGAACTGACATCTGCCCAGTGGGAAGCGACAGTCACTTTACAGAATGGACTGTTCTTTGGTTAATGTATAGCTTGAACCAGTATCTGGGCAGAGGAGAGGATATCATGAGATCTCATCTATACACAGTTAGCTACAATACATTGTCCCATTAGGGCGGCGCACAATTGGCCCAGCCTCGTACATATTAGGGAGGGTTTGGCCGCAGTAGGTCGTCATTGTGAATTAAGAATTCGTTCTTAACTGAGAAATAAATAAAAGAACACTTGCAGTGCTGTCAAATTTTTATGTCAAAATACCTTTGTTAGATTACTCACTAAATATGGAGTTTCGCTGGGCAATAAATCATTTACTGCCCTTACATCCAGTATTTACTACCAAAAAACATCTAAATAAAAATGTACATGTCCACTAGGTCAATAACAATATATATATATACAGTGCCTTGCGAAAGTATTCGGCCCCCTTGAACTTTGCGACCTTTTGCCACATTTCAGGCTTCAAACATAAAGATATAAAACTGTATTTTTTTGTGAAGAATCAACGACTAGTGGGACACAATCATGAAGAGGAACGACATTTATTGGATATTTCAAACTTTTTTAACAAATCAAAAACTGAAAAATTGGGTGTGCAAAATTATTCAGCCCCTTTACTTTCAGGGCAGCAAACTCTCTCCAGAAGTTCAGTGAGGATCTCTGAATGATCCAATGTTGACCTAAATGACTAATGATGATAAATACAATCCACCTGTGTGTAATCAAGTCTCCGTATAAATGCACCTGCACTGTGATAGTCTCAGAGGTCCGTTAAAAGCGCAGAGAGCATCATGAAGAACAAGGAACACACCAGGCAGGTCCGAGATACTGTTGTGAAGAAGTTTAAAGCCGGATTTGGATACAAAAAGATTTCCCAAGCTTTAAACATCCCAAGGAGCACTGTGCAAGCGATAATATTGAAATGGAAGGAGTATCAGACCACTGCAAATCTACCAAGACCTGGCCGTCCCTCTAAACTTTCAGCTCATACAAGGAGAAGACTGATCAGAGATGCAGCCAAGAGGCCCATGATCACTCTGGATGAACTGCAGAGATCTACAGCTGAGGTGGGAGACTCTGTCCATAGGACAACAATCAGTCGTATATTGCACAAATCTGGCCTTTATGGAAAAGTGTCAAGAAGAAAGCCATTTCTTAAAGATATCCATAAAAAGTGTTGTTTAAAGTTTGCCACAAGCCACCTGGGAGACACACCAAACATGTGGAAGAAGGTGCTCAAAACTTCAAAACTATAAAATGACACATATGGAATCATGTAGTAACCCAAAAAAGTGTTAAACAAATCAAAATATATTTTATATTTGAGATTCTTCAAAGTAGCCTTGATGACAGGTTTTGCACTCTTGGTATTCTCTCAACCAGCTTCATGAGATAGTCACCTGGAATGCATTTCAATTAACAGGTGTGCCTTGTTAAAAGTTAATATGTGGAATTTCTTTCCTTCTTAATTTGTTTGAGCCAATCAGAACACTCTTGGCATATATATATATATATATATATATATATATATATATATATATATATATACACTGAGTGTATGCATTAGGAACAGCTGCTCTTTCCATGACATAGACTGACCAGGTGAATCCAGGTGAAAGCTTTGATCCCATATTGATGTCACTTGTTAAAGCCACATCAATCAGTGTAGATGAAAGGGGAGCAGACAGGTTAAAGAAGGACTTTTAAGCCTTGAGACAAATGAGACATGGATTGTGTATGTGTGTGCCATTCAGAGGGTGAATGGGCAAGACAGAATATTTAAGTGCCTTTGAACGGGGTATGGTAGTAGGTGCCAGGAGCACCGGTTTGAGTGTGTGAATAACTGCAACACTGCTGGGTTTTTCACACTCAACAGTTTCCTGTGTGTATCAAGAATGGTCCACACCCAAAGGACATCCAGCCAACTTGACAAAACTGCGGGAAGCATTGGAGTCAACATGGGCCAGCATCCTATTGGAACACTTTCGACACCTTGTAGAGTCCATGACCCAATGAATTGAAGCTGTTCTGAGGGCAAAAGGGGGTTTCACCTCAATATTAGGAAGGTGTTCCTAATGTTTTGTGCACTCAGTGTCTAATCTGGACTCTGACATTTCTATTTTAATTTGGGGATTATGTGCCTATTGTTTTGTATTGTTTTCTAGGTACATCTACAAATCTGTGTGCATCCTAAAGAACACAGTTGATAGGCTATACACCCTAAAGAACACAGTTGATAGGCTACACACCCTAAAGAACACAGTTGATAGGCTACACACCCTAAAGAACACAGTTGATAGGCTACACACCCTAAAGAACACAGTTGATAGTCTACACACCCTAAAGAACACAGTTGATAGGCTACACACCCTAAAGAACACAGTTGATAGGCTACACACCCTAAAGAACACAGTTGATAGGCTACACACCCTAAAGAACACAGTTGATAGGCTACACACCCTAAAGAACACAGTTGATAGGCTACACACCCTAAAGAACACAGTTGATAGGCTACACACCCTAAAGAACACAGTTGATAGGCTACACACCCTAAAGAACACAGTTGATAGGCTACACACCCTAAAGAACACAGTTGATAGGCTACACACCCTAAAGAACACAGTTGATAGGCTATACACCCTAAAGAACACAGTTGATAGGCTATACACCCTAAAGAACACAGTTGATAGGCTATACACCCTAAAGAACACAGTTGATAGCCTGTGTGGACTGAACCTACTGTAGACGCTGAGTGGACTGAACCTACTGTAGACGCTGAGTGGACTGAACCTACTGTAGATGTTGAGTGGACTAAACCTACTGTGGACTAAACCTACGGTAGACGCTGAGTGGACTGAACCTACTGTAGATGCTGAGTGGACTGAACCTACTGTAGATGCTGAGTGGACTGAACCTACTGTAGATGCTGAGTGGACTGAACCTACTGTAGATGCTGAGTGGACTGAACCTACTGTAGATGCTGAGTGGACTGAACCTACTGTAGACGCTGAGTGGACTGAACCTACTGTAGACGCTGAGTGGACTGAACCTACTGTAGATGCTGAGTGGACTAAACCTACTTGGGACTAAATCTACTGTAGACGCTGAGTGGACTGAACCTACTGTAGACGCTGAGTGGACTGAACCTACTGTAGACGCTGAGTGGACTGAACCTACTGTAGACGCTGAGTGGACTGAACCTACTGTAGACGCTGAGTGGACTGAACCTACTGTAGATGCTGAGTGGACTAAACCTACTGTGGACTGAACCTACTGTAGATGCTGAGTGGACTGAACCTACTGTAGATGCTGAGTGGACTGAACGTACTGTAGACGCTGAGTGGACTGAACGTACTGTAGACGCTGAGTGGACTGAACGTACTGTAGACGCTGAGTGGACTGAACGTACTGTAGACGCTGAGTGGACTGAACGTACTGTAGACGCTGAGTGGACTGAACGTACTGTAGACGCTGAGTGGACTGAACGTACTGTAGACGCTGAGTGGACTGAACCTACTGTAGACGCTGAGTGGACTGAACCTACTGTAGACGCTGAGTGGACTGAACCTACTGTAGATGCTGAGTGGACTAAACCTACTGTGGACTAAACCTACTGTAGACGCTGAGTGGACTGAACCTACTGTAGACGCTGAGTGGACTGAACCTACTGTAGACGCTGAGTGGACTGAACCTACTGTAGACGCTGAGTGGACTGAACCTACTGTAGACGCTGAGTGGACTGAACCTACTGTAGACGCTGAGTGGACTGAACCTACTGTAGACGCTGAGTGGACTAAACCTACTGTGGACTGAACCTACTGTAGATGCTGAGTGGACTAAACCTACTGTGGACTGAACCTACTGTAGATGCTGAGTGGACTGAACCTACTGTAGATGCTGAGTGGACTGAACCTACTGTAGATGCTGAGTGGACTGAACGTACTGTAGACGCTGAGTGGACTAAACCTACTGTGGACTGAACCTACTGTAGATGCTGAGTGGACTGAACCTACTGTAGACGCTGAGTGGACTGAACCTACTGTGGACTAAACCTACTGTAGACGCTGAGTGGACTGAACCTACTGTAGACGCTGAGTGGACTGAACCTACTGTAGACGCTGAGTGGACTGAACCTACTGTAGACGCTGAGTGGACTGAACCTACTGTAGACGCTGAGTGGACTGAACCACTGTGGAATAAACCTACTGTAGACGCTGAGTGGACTGAACCTACTGTAGATGCTGAGTGGACTAAACCTACTGTGGACTGAACCTACTGTAGACGCTGAGTGGACTGAACCTACTGTAGACGCTGAGTGGACTGAACCTACTGTAGACGCTGAGTGGACTGAACCTACTGTAGACGCTGAGTGGACTGAACCTACTGTAGACGCTGAGTGGACTGAACCTACTGTAGACGCTGAGTGGACTGAACCTACTGTAGACGCTGAGTTGACTGAACCTACTGTAGACGCTGAGTTGACTGAACCTACTGTAGACGCTGAGTGGACTGAACCTACTGTGGACTAAACCTACTGTAGACGCTGAGTGGACTGAACCTACTGTAGACGCTGAGTGGACTAAACCTACTGTGGACTGAACCTACTGTAGACGCTGAGTGGACTGAACCTACTGTAGACGCTGAGTGGACTGAACCTACTGTAGACGCTGAGTGGACTGAACCTACTGTAGACGCTGAGTGGACTGAACCTACTGTAGACGCTGAGTGGACTGAACCTACTGTAGACGCTGAGTGGACTGAACCTACTGTAGACGCTGAGTGGACTGAACCTACTGTAGACGCTGAGTGGACTGAACCTACTGTAGACGCTGAGTGGACTGAACCTACTGTAGACGCTGAGTGGACTGAACCTACTGTGGACTAAACCTACTGTAGACGCTGAGTGGACTGAACCTACTGTAGATGCTGAGTGGACTAAACCTACTGTGGACTGAACCTACTGTAGACGCTGAGTGGACTGAACCTACTGTAGACGCTGAGTGGACTGAACCTACTGTAGACGCTGAGTGGACTGAACCTACTGTAGACGCTGAGTGGACTGAACCTACTGTAGACGCTGAACGGACTGAACCTACTGTAGACGCTGAGTGGACTGAACCTACTGTAGACGCTGAGTGGACTGAACCTACTGTAGAAGCTGAGTGGACTGAACCTACTGTAGACGCTGAGTGGACTGAACCTACTGTAGACGCTGAGTGGACTGAACCTACTGTGGACTAAACCTACTGTAGATGCTGAGTGGACTGAACCTACTGTAGATGCTCAGTGGACTAAACCTACTGTGGACTGAACCTACTGTAGACGCTGAGTGGACTGACCTACTGTAGACGCTGAGTGGATTGAACGTACTGTAGACGCTGAGTGGACTAAACCTACTGTGGACTGAACCTACTGTAGACGCTGAGTGGACTAAACCTACTGTGGACTGAACCTACTGTAGACGCTGAGTGGACTGAAACTACTGTAGACGCTGAGTGGACTGAACCCGCTGTAGACGCTGAGTGGACTGAACCCGCTGTAGACGCTGAGTGGACTGAACCCGCTGTAGACGCTGAGTGGACTGAACCCGCTGGAGACGCTGAGTGGACTGAACCCGCTGTAGACGCTGAGTGGACTGAACCCGCTGTAGACGCTGAGTGGACTGAACCCGCTGTAGACGCTGAGTGGACTGAACCCGCTGTAGACGCTGAGTGGACTGAACCTGCTGTAGACGCTGAGTGGACTGAACGTACTGTAGAGGCTGAGTGGACTGAACGTACTGTGGACTGAACCTACTGTAGACGCTGAGTGGACTGAACCCGCTGTAGACGCTGAGTGGACTGAACCCGCTGTAGACGCTGAGTGGACTGAACGTACTGTAGAGGCTGAGTGGACTGAACGTACTGTAGAGGCTGAGTGGACTGAACGTACTGTAGACGCTGAGTGGACTGAACGTACTGTAGACGCTGAGTGGACTGAACGTACTGTAGACGCTGAGTGGACTGAACGTACTGTAGACGCTTAGTGGACTGAATGTACTGTAGACGCTGAGTGGACTGAACGTACTGTAGACGCTGAGTGGACTGAACGTACTGTGGACTGAACCTACTGTAGACGCTGAGTGGACTGAACCTACTGTAGACGCTGAGTGGACTGAACCTACTGTAGACGCTGAGTGGACTGAACCTACTGTAGACGCTGAGTGGACTGAACCTACTGTAGACGCTGAGTGGACTGAACCTACTGTAGACGCTGAGTGGACTGAATGTACTGTGGACTGAACCTACTGTAGACGCTGAGTGGACTAAACCTACTGTAGAAACTGAGTGGACTAAACCTACTGTGGAGTAAACCTACTGTAGACGCTGAGTGGACTGACGCTGAGTGGACTGAACCCGCTGTAGACGCTGAGTGGACTGAACCCGCTGTAGACGCTGAGTGGACTGAACCCGCTGTAGACGCTGAGTGGACTGAACCCGCTGTAGACGCTGAGTGGACTGAAACCGCTGTAGACGCTGAGTGGACTGAACCCGCTGTAGACGCTGAGTGGACTGAACCCGCTGTAGACGCTGAGTGGACTGAACGCGCTGTAGACGCTGAGTGGACTGAACCTGCTGTAGACGCTGAGTGGACTGAACCTACTGTAGACGCTGAGTGGACTGAACCTACTGTAGACGCTGAGTGGACTGAACCTACTGTAGACGCTGAGTGGACTAAATCTACTTTAGATGTTGAGTGGACTAAACCTACTGTGGACTGAACCTACTGTAGACGCTGAGTGGACTGAACCTACTGTGGACTGACCCTACTGTTGACGCTGAGTGGACTGAACCTACTGTAGACGCTGAGTGGACTGAACCTACTGTAGACGCTGAGTGGACTGAACCTACTGTAGACGCTGAGTGGACTGAACCTACTGTAGATGCTGAGTGGACTGAACCTACTGTAGACGCTGAGTGGACTGAACCTACTGTAGACGCTGAGTGGACTGAACCTACTGTAGACGCTGAGTGGACTGAACCCACTGTAGACGCTGAGTGGACTGAACCCACTGTAGACGCTGAGTGGACTGAACCCACTGTAGACGCTGAGTGGACTGAACCCACTGTAGACGCTGAGTGGACTGAACCCACTGTAGACGCTGAGTGGACTGAACCCACTGTAGACGCTGAGTGGACTGAACCCACTGTAGACGCTGAGTGGACTGAACCTACTGTAGACGCTGAGTGGACTAAATCTACTTTAGATGTTGAGTGGACTAAACCTACTGTGGACTGAACCTACTGTAGACGCTGAGTGGACTGAACCTACTGTGGACTAACCCTACTGTAGACGCTGAGTGGACTGAACCTACTGTAGACGCTGAGTGGACTGAACCTACTGTAGACGCTGAGTGGACTGAACCTACTGTAGACGCTGAGTGGACTGAACCTACTGTAGACGCTGAGTGGACTGAACCTACTGTAGATGCTGAGTGGACTAAACCTACTGTGGACTAAACCTACTGTAGACGCTGAGTGGACTGAACCTACTGTAGACGCTGAGTGGACTGAACCTACTGTAGACGCTGAGTGGACTGAACCTACTGTAGACGCTGAGTGGACTGAACCTACTGTAGACGCTGAGTGGACTGAACCTACTGTAGACGCTGGGTGGACTGAACGTACTGTAGACGCTGAGTGGACTGAACCTACTGTAGACGCTGAGTGGACTGAACCTACTGTAGACGCTGAGTGGACTGAACCTACTGTAGACGCTGAGTGGACTGAACCTACTGTAGACGCTGAGTGGACTGAACCTACTGTAGACGCTGAGTGGACTGAACCTACTGTAGACGCTGAGTGGACTGAACCTACTGTAGACGCTGAGTGGACTGAACCTACTGTAGACGCTGAGTGGACTGAACCTACTGTAGACGCTGAGTGGACTGAACCTACTGTGGAATAAACCTACTGTAGACGCTGAGTGGACTGAACCTACTGTAGATGCTGAGTGGACTAAACCTACTGTAGACGCTGAGTGGACTGAACCTACTGTAGACGCTGAGTGGACTGAACCTACTGTGGACTAAACCTACTGTAGACGCTGAGTGGACTGAACCTACTGTAGATGCTGAGTGGACTAAACCTACTGTGGACTGAACCTACTGTAGACGCTGAGTGGACTGAACCTACTGTAGACGCTGAGTGGACTGAACCTACTGTAGACGCTGAGTGGACTGAACCTACTGTAGACACTGAGTGGACTGAACCTACTGTAGACGCTGAACGGACTGAACCTACTGTAGACGCTGAGTGGACTGAACCTACTGTAGACGCTGAGTGGACTGAACCTACTGTAGACGCTGAGTGGACTGAACCTACTGTAGACGCTGAGTGGACTGAACCTACTGTAGACGCTGAGTGGACTGAACCTACTGTGGACTAAACCTACTGTAGATGCTGAGTGGACTGAACCTACTGTAGATGCTCAGTGGACTAAACCTACTGTGGACTGAACCTACTGTATACGCTGAGTGGACTGACCTACTGTAGACGCTGAGTGGATTGAACGTACTGTAGACGCTGAGTGGACTAAACCTACTGTGGACTGAACCTACTGTAGACGCTGAGTGGACTAAACCTACTGTGGACTGAACCTACTGTAGACGCTGAGTGGACTGAACCTACTGTAGACGCTGAGTGGACTGAACCCGCTGTAGACGCTGAGTGGACTGAACCCGCTGTAGACGCTGAGTGGACTGAACCCGCTGTAGACGCTGAGTGGACTGAACCCGCTGGAGACGCTGAGTGGACTGAACCCGCTGTAGACGCTGAGTGGACTGAACCCGCTGTAGACGCTGAGTGGACTGAACCCGCTGTAGACGCTGAGTGGACTGAACCTGCTGTAGACGCTGAGTGGACTGAACGTACTGTAGAGGCTGAGTGGACTGAACGTACTGTGGACTGAACCTACTGTAGACGCTGAGTGGACTGAACCCGCTGTAGACGCTGAGTGGACTGAACCCGCTGTAGACGCTGAGTGGACTGAACGTACTGTAGAGGCTGAGTGGACTGAACGTACTGTAGACGCTGAGTGGACTGAACGTACTGTAGACGCTGAGTGGACTGAACGTACTGTAGACGCTGAGTGGACTGAACGTACTGTAGACGCTTAGTGGACTGAATGTACTGTAGACGCTGAGTGGACTGAACGTACTGTGGACTGAACCTACTGTAGACGCTGAGTGGACTGAACCTACTGTAGACGCTGAGTGGACTGAACCTACTGTAGACGCTGAGTGGACTGAACCTACTGTAGACGCTGAGTGGACTGAACCTACTGTAGACGCTGAGTGGACTGAACCTACTGTAGACGCTGAGTGGACTGAACGTACTGTAGACGCTGAGTTGACTGAATGTACTGTGGACTGAACCTACTGTAGACGCTGAGTGGACTAAACCTACTGTAGAAACTGAGTGGACTAAACCTACTGTGGAGTAAACCTACTGTAGACGCTGAGTGGACTGAACCCGCTGTAGACGCTGAGTGGACTGAACCCGCTGTAGACGCTGAGTGGACTGAACCCGCTGTAGACGCTGAGTGGACTGAACCCGCTGTAGACGCTGAGTGGACTGAACCCGCTGTAGACGCTGAGTGGACTGAACCCGCTGTAGACGCTGAGTGGACTGAACCCGCTGTAGACGCTGAGTGGACTGAACGCGCTGTAGACGCTGAGTGGACTGAACGCGCTGTAGACGCTGAGTGGACTGAACCTGCTGTAGACGCTGAGTGGACTGAACCTACTGTAGACGCTGAGTGGACTGAACCTACTGTAGACGCTGAGTGGACTGAACCTACTGTAGACGCTGAGTGGACTAAATCTACTTTAGATGTTGAGTGGACTAAACCTACTGTGGACTGAACCTACTGTAGACGCTGAGTGGACTGAACCTACTGTGGACTGACCCTACTGTTGACGCTGAGTGGACTGAACCTACTGTAGACGCTGAGTGGACTGAACCTACTGTAGACGCTGAGTGGACTGAACCTACTGTAGACGCTGAGTGGACTGAACCTACTGTAGACGCTGAGTGGACTGAACCTACTGTAGACGCTGAGTGGACTGAACCTACTGTAGACGCTGAGTGGACTGAACCTACTGTAGACGCTGGGTGGACTGAACGTACTGTAGACGCTGAGTGGACTAAATCTACTTTAGATGTTGAGTGGACTAAACCTACTGTGGACTGAACCTACTGTAGACGCTGAGTGGACTGAACCTACTGTAGACGCTGAGTGGACTGAACCCACTGTAGACGCTGAGTGGACTGAACGCGCTGTAGACGCTGAGTGGACTGAACCTGCTGTAGACCCTGAGTGGACTGAACCTACTGTAGACGCTGAGTGGACTGAACCTACTGTAGACGCTGAGTGGACTAAATCTACTTTAGATGTTGAGTGGACTAAACCTACTGTGGACTGAACCTACTGTAGACGCTGAGTGGACTGAACCTACTGTAGACGCTGAGTGGACTGAACCCACTGTAGACGCTGAGTGGACTGAACCCACTGTAGACGCTGAGTGGACTGAACCCACTGTAGACGCTGAGTGGACTGAACCCACTGTAGACGCTGAGTGGACTGAACCCACTGTAGACGCTGAGTGGACTGAACCCACTGTAGACGCTGAGTGGACTGAACCTACTGTAGACGCTGAGTGGACTAAATCTACTTTAGATGTTGAGTGGACTAAACCTACTGTGGACTGAACCTACTGTAGACGCTGAGTGGACTGAACCTACTGTGGACTTACCCTACTGTAGACGCTGAGTGGACTGAACCTACTGTAGACGCTGAGTGGACTGAACCTACTGTAGACGCTGAGTGGACTGAACCTACTGTAGACGCTGAGTGGACTGAACCTACTGTAGACGCTGAGTGGACTGAACCTACTGTAGACGCTGAGTGGACTGAACCTACTGTAGACGCTGAGTGGACTGAACCTACTGTAGACGCTGAGTGGACTGAACCTACTGTAGACGCTGAGTGGACTGAACCTACTGTAGACGCTGAGTGGACTGAACCTACTGTAGACGCTGGGTGGACTGAACGTACTGTAGACGCTGAGTGGACTAAATCTACTTTAGATGTTGAGTGGACTAAACCTACTGTGGACTGAACCTACTGTAGACGCTGAGTGGACTGAACCTACTGTAGACGCTGAGTGGACTGAACCTACTGTAGACGCTGAGTGGACTGAACCCACTGTAGACGCTGAGTGGACTGAACCCACTGTAGACGCTGAGTGGACTGAACCCACTGTAGACGCTGAGTGGACTGAACCCACTGTAGACGCTGAACGGACTGAACCTACTGTAGACGCTGAGTGGACTGAACCTACTGTAGACGCTGAGTGGACTGAACCTACTGTAGACGCTGGGTGGACTGAACGTACTGTAGACGCTGAGTGGACTAAATCTACTTTAGATGTTGAGTGGACTAAACCTACTGTGGACTGAACCTACTGTAGACACTGAGTGGACTGAACCTACTGTAGACGCTGAGTGGACTGAACCCACTGTAGACGCTGAGTGGACTGAACCCACTGTAGACGCTGAGTGGACTGAACCCACTGTAGACGCTGAGTGAACCCACTGTAGACGCTGAGTGGACTGAACCCACTGTAGACGCTGAGTGAACCCACTGTAGACGCTGAGTGAACCCACTGTAGACGCTGAGTGGACTGAACCCACTGTAGACGCTGAGTGGACTGAACCCACTGTAGACGCTGAGTGGACTGAACCCACTGTAGACGCTGATTGGACTGAACCTACTGTAGACGCTGAGTGAACCCACTGTAGACGCTGAGTGGACTGAACCCACTGTAGACGCTGAGTGAACCCACTGTAGACGCTGAGTGAACCCACTGTAGACGCTGAGTGGACTGAACCCACTGTAGACGCTGAGTGGACTGAACCCACTGTAGACGCTGAGTGGACTGAACCCACTGTAGACGCTGAGTGAACCCACTGAAGACGCTGAGTGAACCCACTGTAGACGCTGAGTGGACTGAACCCACTGTAGACGCTGTGTGGACTGAACCTACTGTAGTGGACTGTATTTTACCCCTTTTTTCTCCCCAATTTCGACCTTCTCTCTTCACTGCTACTCCCCAACGGGCTGGGGAGGAAAAGGTCGAAACATGACCCGCCAAATCGCGCCTCTTAACACCCACCCACTTAACCCGGAAGCCAGCCACACCAATGATGTCGGAGGAAACCAAGTTAAACTGACGACCGAGGTCAGCCTGCAGGCACCCGGCCCGCCAGAGCATGATGAGCCAAGTAAAGCCCCCCTGGCCAAACCCTCCCCTCACCCGGACAAACCCTCCCCTCACCCGGCCAAACCCTCCCCTCACCCGGACAAACCCTCCCCTCACCCGGACAAACCCTCCCCTCACCCGGACAAACCCTCCCCTCACCCGGACAAACCCTCCCCTCACCCGGACAAACCCTCCCCTCACCCGGACAAACCCTCCCCTCACCCGGCCAAACCCTCCCCTCACCCGGACAAACCCTCCCCTCACCCGGACAAACCCTCCCCTCACCCGGACAACGCTGGGCAAAACCCTCCCCTCACCCGGCCAAACCCTCCCCTCACCCGGCCAAACCCTCCCCTCACCCGGACAAACCCTCCCCTCACCCGGACAAACCCTCCCCTCACCCGGACAACGCTGGGCAAAACCCTCCCCTAACCCGGACGACTCTGGGCCAAACCCTCCCCTAACCCGGACGATGCTGGGCCAAACCCTCCCCTAACCCGGACGACTCTGGGCCAAACCCTCCCCTAACCCGGACGACGCTGGGCCAATTGTGCACCGTCCTATGGGACTCCCGATCAGGGCCGGTTGTGACAGTTGGGATCGAACCTGGTTCTGTAGTGACGCCTCTAGCACTGAGATGCAGGGCCTTAGACCGCTGCGCCACTTGGGAGGCCTCACAAATCCACATTCTAATGAAGAGGACCATCGCTCTCTCCCAATAAGATTTGTTGGTGCATGAAACCAGTGAATCTAGATAAGCCTAAATGTACGCACAAGGATGTTGCATAAAGCTGATTCATTACACCTCAAGTCCACATTCTAAGGTGTGGGCTAGGCTGTATAGTCATACTGGACCGGCTATATAAGCAGTTTGACTTGCTAGTAGGTCTACCTGGCAACTGTAGGTCAAACACACCGTGTGGACAGGAGAGACCGTTGTGGTAGCAAAAGGCCCTTTTGTAGAAACGTCCTGACAGAATCAGTCTGGCTGGGAGGATTGTTGTTTTTCATTCTCCTTTTTTAATATTTGTATTGTCTGATATCTCTTTGCTCTTGAAGTCTCTTTCACAGGCTGTCCTAAGTAGGACCCTATTCCCTATATAGTGCCATTTGGGACCTACACTGTTCTGTCTATCAGATCTATAAATAGCGTCAGCCCTCTATGGCGATCTCACTATGATCTGCAGTTTCTGGGCAGCTTACAGTTCTCAGAAGACTGAGAAAAGAAAGTCACCTCACTGGGCTGTGTTGCCATAGTTAAGGGGGTTGACTAGACTGGGCTGTGTTGCCATAGTTAAGGGGGTTGATTAGACTGGGCTGTGTTGCCATAGTTAAGGGGGTTGATTAGACTGGGCTGTGTTGCCATAGACTGGGCTGTGTTGTCATAGTTAAGGGGGTTGACTAGACTGGGCTGTGTTGCCATAGTTAAGGGGGTTGATTAGACTGGGCTGTGTTGCCATAGACTGGGCTGTGTTGTCATAGTTAAGGGGGTTGACTAGACTGGGCTGTGTTGCCATAGTTAAGGGGGTTGATTAGACTGGGCTGTGTTGCCATAGACTGGGCTGTGTTGCCATAGTTAAGGGGGTTGATTAGACTGGGCTGTGTTGCCATAGTTAAGGGGATTGACTAGACTGGGCTGTGTTGTCATAGTTAAGGCGGTTGACTAGACTGGGCTGTGTTGCCATAGTTAAGGGGGTTGATTAGACTGGGCTGTGTTGCCATAGTTAAGGGGGTTGATTAGACTGGGCTGTGTTGCCATAGACTGGGCTGTGTTGCCATAGACTGGGCTGTGT
Source organism: Oncorhynchus clarkii lewisi (assembly GCF_045791955.1). Classification (NCBI taxonomy): domain Eukaryota; kingdom Metazoa; phylum Chordata; class Actinopteri; order Salmoniformes; family Salmonidae; genus Oncorhynchus; species Oncorhynchus clarkii. Next base: position 46,017,244 of record NC_092171.1, on the reverse strand, counting down.
TGCCATAGTTAAGGGGGTTGATTAGACTGGGCTGTGTTGCCATAGTTAAGGGGGTTGATTAGACTGGGCTGTGTTGCCATAGTTAAGTTCAAACCACTTTGAAAGTTTGCTGTTTACATCTGAACATTGAGCTGTTTTAGAGCTGTGGTGGTAGGATGACCCTGCTCCATAGGACTGTCAGGAGGTGTTGTTTTAGAGCTGTGGTGGTAGGATGACCCTGCTCCATAGGACTGTCAGGAGGTGTTGTTTTAGAGCTGTGGTGGTAGGATGACCCTGCTCCATAGGACTGTCAGGAGGTGTTGTTTTAGAGTTGTGGTGGTAGGATGACCCTGCTCCATAGGACTGTCAGGAGGTGTTGGTTTAGAGGAACTCTGAGCCGCTGCCAGTAGCTGGCCGGCTCCTACAGCTTACTGCTTAGCAACAGCCAATCAGCCGGTCTGAGTTGGGGAAACTTGTTGGCCAATTACGTCGAAGGACGGGGATAGTGCTTGAGTTGAGGATGAACAGTAGGCAAGTGAAGGGGTTTGAGGGGAGAGGGGAGGGGGTTTGAGAGGAGGGGAGGGGGTTTGAGAGGAGGGGAGGGGGTTTGAGAGGAGGGGAGGAGGTTTGAGAGGAGAGGAGGAGAGAGGGGAGGAGGTTTGAGAGGAGAGGGGGTTTGAGAGGGGAGGGGGTTGAGGAGAGAGGGGAGGAGAGGAGGAGAGGGAGAGCTGGTTTAAGAGAAGATTGGGAGGAGAAGAGTGGGAAGGAGGTTTGGGAGCAGAGGGGGTAAGGAGTTGAGGAGGGGAGATTTCATGTCATTGTTTTCTTTGTCTCACTAGATTGTTCTGTAACCGGGGAAATTGTTCTGTAACCGGGGAAATTGTTCTGTAACCGGGGAAATAGTTCTGTAACCGGGGAAATGGTTCTGTATCCGGGACGATTGTTGGTGTATAAATACAACTTCTGACCAAAATGAAGGTCCTGTCATTGAGTAAATGTGTGGCTCGCTGTCTTCTCTCTCCCAACTCCTCCGTGAGGAGGCTCGCTGTCTTCTCTCTCCCAACTCCTCCGCGAGGAGGCTCGCTGTCTTCTCTCTCCCAACTCCTCCGTGAGGAGGCTCGCTGTCTTCTCTCTCCCAACTCCTCCGTGAGGAGGCTCGCTGTCTTCTCTCTCCCAACTCCTCCGCGAGGAGGCTCGCTGTCTTCTCTCTCCCAACTCCTCCGTGAGGAGGCTCGCTTTCTTCTCTCTCCCAACTCCTCTGCGAGGAGGCTCGCTGTCTTCTCTCTCCCAACTCCTCTGTGAGGAGGCTTGCTGTCTTCTCTCTCCCAACTCCTCCACGATGAGGCTTCTCTTAAGAAATAGTAGCATACTCAGCTGAGGAGAAGTTGAGAAGTTGTAACTAAATTGTCATCTATAGTCATTGAATAGTTGTTTTCAGTAGTTTAGTTGTCAAGTTTATACTGTAACACATGAAGTAGCAGTCCTTGACATGGTTCTAAAACACACCCTAAAACAGACTGTTCTAGTCGAACTATCACACCCTAAAACAGACTGTTCCAGTAGAACCATCACACCCTAAAACAGACTGTTCTAGTCGAACTATCACACCCTAAAACAGACTGTTCCAGTAGAACCATCACACCCTAAAACAGACTGTTCTAGTAGAACCATCACACCCTAAAACAGACTGTTCCAGTAGAACCATCACACCCTAAACAGACTGTTCCAGTAGAACCATCACACCCTAAACAGACTGTTCCAGTAGAACCATCACGCCCTAAACAGACTGTTCCAGTAGAACCATCACGCCCTAAACAGACTGTTCCAGTAGAACCACCACGCCCTAAACAGACTGTTCCAGTAGAACCATCACACCCTAAACAGACTGTTCCAGTAGAACCATCACGCCCTAAACAGACTGTTCCAGTAGAACCACCACGCCCTAAACAGACTGTTCCAGTAGAACCATCACACCCTAAAACAGACTACTCCAGTTGAACTAGTGCCAGTAATATCCTTATAACAGGTTGGACTGATGAATAATTCATGATCAATGACGGTGTTATTAAACTCTGCTGTTGAAGTACATTATTTCATTAATATATTAGTCGCTGTGGACCCATCCTGCACCACTGCAGTATTGGGTGGGGTAGAGGGGAAAGGTGGGGTAGGGGGAAAGGTGGGGTAGGCGATGGATGGAGGGAGGGAGGTAGACAACAGGAGGGAGGGAAACAGAGAGAGGGAGGGAGGTAGACAGTCGTTAGGACCATGATGCCATGTTGTTCTGTACATCGCTCCTCACTGCTTAGCAACAACCAATCAGCACCACAGACCAAGACCAGGTACTGACCAATCAGTGGGCTGGAGCATGGTGCTACAGAGTTTGGATTTCACCACATGTGAGGAGAGTAGTGGAGAGAGGACAGGGGAGGAGAGAGATGAGGAGAGGAGAGAGATGGAGAGAGGACAGGAGATGAGAGTGATGGAGAGAAGAGAAGAGAGGAGAGTGATGGAGAGGACAGGGGAGGAGAGTGATGGAGAGGACAGGGGAGGAGAGTGATGGAGAGGACAGGGAAGGAGAGTGATGGAGAGGACAGGGGAGGAGAGTGATGGAGAGAGGACAGGAGAGGAGTTCTCTCCTATCCTCTCTCGATCCCGCAGGTCAAGAAGCCGAATGTGGAGGTTCTGGGCTGGCGTGGTTACACGTGGTCTGTGGTTGTGAGGCCGGTTGGACGTTCTACCAAATTATCTAAAACAACTTTGAAGGTGGCTTATGGTAGAGAAATGAACATTATATTATCTGGCAACAGATCCAGTGAACATTCCTGCAGTCAGCATGACAATTGCACACTCCCTCAAAACTTGAGACATCTGTGGTATTGTGTTGTGTGACAAAACTGCACATTTTAGAGTGGCCTTTTATTGCCCCCCCGCACAAGGTGCACCTGTGTAATGATAATGCTGTTTACTCGGCAGGTAGCCTAGTGGTTAGAGCGTTGGGCCAGTAACTAAAAGGTTGCTAGATCAAATCCCCGTTCTGCCCCTGAACAGGCAGTTAACCCACTGTTCCTAGGCCGTCATTGTAAATAAGAATTTGTTCTTTAATAACTGACTTGCCTAGTTAAATAAAGGTGAAATACATCAGCTTCTTGATATGCCACACCTGTCAGGTGGATGGATTATTTTTTGAAGCTGAAATGCTCACTAACAGGGATATAAACACATTTGTGCAAAACATTATAGAGAAATTAGCTTTTTGTGTGTATGGAACATTTCTGGGGTCTTTTATTTCAGCTCATGAACATGGGACCAATTTTATATATTTGTTCAGTGTAGTTTTAGTGGAGCTCTTTTTTTCTGCATTCTCTCTCTCTCTCTGTCTATCTGTCTGTCTGTCTGTCTGTCTGTCTGTCTGTCTGTCTGTCTGTCTCTCTCTCTCTCTCTCTCTCTCTCTCTCTCTCTCTCTCTCTCTGTCTCTCTCTCTGTCTCTCTCTCTGTCTCTCTCTCTGTCTCTCTCTCTGTCTCTCTCTATGTCTCTGTCTCTCTGTCTCTCTCTCTGTCTCTCTCTCTGTCTCTCTCTATGTCTCTCTCTCTCTCTCTATGTCTCTCTCTATGTCTCTCTCTGTCTCTCTCTATGTCTCTCTCTCTCTCTCTCTCTCTCTATGTCTCTCTCTCTCTATGTCTCTCTCTCTCTCTCTCTCTCTCTCTATGTCTCTCTCTCTATGTCTCTCTCTGTCTCTCTCTATGTCTCTGTCTCTCTCTGCAGCCATAACTTTCTCCAGGTGCTCCCCATGTTGCTATATTTTCATTGTGCAGGGCGCGGCTCTCCTCTTCTGCTGTCTGTCTGGTCGGGGAGGGCAGAGGAGGGAATGGAGCAGAACAGCAACACACCAGCATGTAACCAGGGCTACTTGCTGTTGCATGGTTACAACCAGACACTCTCTCTCATTTGCTCAGAACCTGAAGAGGTGCTCCTTGATTGGCTAAGTGAGGAGCGGAGTTGTGGTGTGATTGGTTGTGGCTGGAGGCAGGCTGCTGTGATTGGTCTAGATGAATGATAGGGGCTCCTTGGAGACTGTGCCAGTGTAAACATCCTGGGTACTATTCTTCAATGGAGCTGAAGACTGTTCAGCCCTAGCTCTCATGAACTGCTCTCTCTGCGTTCCTGTTAAACAGCGAGCCCTAGCTCTCATGAACTGCTCTCTCTGCGTTCCTGTTAAACAGCGAGCCCTAGCTCTCATGAACTGCTCTCTCTGCGTTCCTGTTAAACAGCGAGCCCTAGCTCTCATGAACTGCTCTCTCTGCGTTCCTGTTAAACAGCGAGCCCTAGCTCTCATGAAGTGCTCTCTCTGCGTTCCTGTTAAACAGCGAGCCCTAGCTCTCATGAACTGCTCTCTCTGTTTGTGTCTCTGTTTACCAGCTCTGGTCTGTCTGTGTGGACACTTGACGTCTCTCTGAGGACCTCTGTTCTGTGTTTCTGTGGAGAGGAGCGTGGCTAATTGGCTGTGTTGGCACAGACGGCACTATTGTGAAACTTGGGAAATAGTACTGAGAGGGGCAGTTCTCATTCAATACTGTATGTAGTGACCAATATTATTAGTTCCTCCTGACGTTGTGTCCCCCCCCCACGGGCCCTAGTCAAAGGGGCAGTTCTCATTCAGGGGCAGTTCTCATTCAATACTGTATGTAGTGACCAATATTATTAGTTCATCCTGACGTTGTGCCCCCCCCACGGGCCCTAGTCAAAGGGGCAGTTCTCATTCAATACTGTATGTAGTGACCAATATTATTAGTTCATCCTGACGTTGTGCCCCCCCCACGGGCCCTAGTCAAAGGGGCAGTTCTCATTCAATACTGTATGTAGTGACCAATATTATTAGTTCATCCTGACATCAGGCCCTAGTCAAAGGGGCAGTAGGTAGGCTAGCTGTTAAGAGCATTGGGCCAGTATTGGGCCAGTAGTGGCGCAGCGGTCTAAGGCACTGCATATCAGTGCTAGATGCGTCACTACAGACCCTGGTTCGATTCCAGGCTGTATCACAACCGGCCGTGAATGGAAGTCCCATAGGGACGTCGTTAGGGTTTGGCCGTTCGTAGGCCGTCATTGTAAATAATAGTTCCTAACTGACTTGCCTAGTTAAATAAAGGTTCAATAAAATAAATACAAATTTAAAAAAGTAACAGAAAGTTTGCTGGTTCAAATCCCAGAGCCGACAAGGTGAAAAAACCTATTGATGTGCCTTTGAGCAAGACTCTTTACCCTGATTGCTCCTGTATAAGAGCGTCTGCTAAATGACTTCCATGTAAATATCACCAGTAGGTCACTATATAGGGACATTTGGGACACGGTCTTCTTCCATCTTATTGTGCCATTGATGATGCTTTCAGAGCGGTTGCCCTTGGATACCCCAAAGTGTTAATGAATTGGAGCGCTGCTCACCAGTGGATCGTAGGGGCTGTGGAGCCAGCCCCTACAATAAGTTCAACTACCACTACCACATGCTCACATGTCAGCCAACCATGCATATGTGGGCTTCTTCTTCTCTGTTCTATATTCTGTGTCTAAGGGGGGCGTGGCCTGCACAGTCACCCCGTCCAGCTTCCTGTGTCTCAGAATGCCTACTGCTTAGCAACAACCAATCAGCCTAATATTTTTGGCAGCGTTGTGCAGCCAATCGTGCACGTGAAAGCAAGCTTGTTTGGTGCTGGAGCGTTATGATTGGCTGAGAGGAAAGCGGTTGATCTGCTGCTCTAGACAGCGTGGTGGTGGTATAAATGAAAACAGATTGTGAGAGTTGATTAAAAAGAAAACATGTGTTAGCCTAATTATGTAAAGCAGTCCTGTGTCAGCTTTGTGGATAATAATGTTGTCTTATCAGCACCAGATTGGTTCAATGTACATGTTCAAGGGGAATCACTGTATGCTGTTGAAAAATGTCAACAGTGTGCTGAGTGGATAGGGCTGTTTCCTACGGTTAAATGTCTCCTCTCCTAGCTGTCTGTAGAGCAGGCGTTTGTATACAAATATATATAAATAAAGCAGATCAATAAGAACGGCCACTGGACAGTTGTCCGGGAGAAGAAACAAATCCCATTTATGAAATAAATATTTTTAGCCTATTAATTAATAACACCCCAATGGATGGAAATACATTTGACCATGCTTATTGGTCTATAGGTAATTTGCATAATTTAGTGGAATTAAATTGCGTGTGTAGTTTCCTTAGTCATTAAGACTCTTATTGATCACACGTCACAGGATATACAGCCTAGTTTGAGTGGTTAATCTGTCAGACTGCTACTGCTCCTGCTGCTGAGAGAGAGCTGCCTCTACGGCTCTTCTTGCTGAGAGAGAGCTGCCTCTACGGCTCCTGCTGCTGAGAGAGAGCTGGCTCTACGGCTCCTGCTGCTGAGAGAGAGCTGCTGCTACGTCTCCTGCAGAGAGAGAGCTGCTGCTACGGCTCCTCCTGCTGACAGAGAGCTGCTGCTACGGCTCCTCCTGCTGACAGAGAGCTGCTGCTACGGCTCCTCCTGCTGACAGAGAGCTGCTGCTACGGCTCCTGCTGACAGAGAGCTGCTGCTACGGCTCCTGCTGACAGAGAGCTGCTGCTACGGCTCCTGCTGACAGAGAGCTGCTGCTACGGCTCCTGCTGAGAGAGAGCTGCCTCTACGGCTCTTCCTGCTGAGAGAGAGCTGACGCTACGGCTCCTGCTGCTGAGAGAGCTGCTGCTACCGCTCCTGCTGCTGAGAGAGAGCTGGCTCTACGGCTCTTCCTGCTGAGAGAGAGCTCACGCTACCGCTCCTGCTGCTGAGAAAGCTGCTGCTACCGCTCCTGCTGCTGAGAGAGCTGCTGCTACCGCTCCTGCTGCTGAGAGAGCTGCTGCCTTTACGGCTCCTGCTGAGAGAGAGCTGCCTCTACGGCTCCTCCTGCTGAGAGAGAGCTGCTGCTACGGCTCCTGCTGCTGAGAGAGAGCTGCCTCTACAGCTCCTCCTGCTGAGAGAGAGCTGCCTCTACGGCTCCTCCTGCTGAGAGAGAGCTGCCTCTACGGCTCCTCCTGCTGAGAGAGAGCTGCTGCTACGGCTCCTGCTGCTGACAGAGAGCTGCTGCTACGGCTCCTCCAATCATTGCGCAACAATTCTAAATGCAATCTTATATTTAAAACCATTTTGATGGTCACGATTTTATAAATAGCTACTATTTTTATTTCTCAACTGGTTATTGAAGCTTGTTCCCCATTAGCCTTTCAAGTGCTTAGCCTGCCTACCGTTGCCTATCAGCACGGCAAACACCACTTTGAAATGAGCTGAAGGCAGTATGCATTTTGAAAACGTATGCTTAATTGGTTGAAATCTTAATATGTTACTTCATATTATGAGGCATGTCTTAACTTGCTTCAAAGTTGCAAAGCCAAAATTAATTTCTAGAAACGCGGTGGCAATTATTTTATAAAGACTTGCCCTTGAAACCATTTGCTTTTTTCTCTCATTTTCTATTGGTTTTTTAACTTTCTTTCATTGTCCAGCAGCCAAAGGCACAATCCTAGTCATATTAGCAACCCATGCTAGTTGTTGATAATCCTAGTCATATTAGCAACCCTAGCTAGTTGTTGATAATCCTAATCATATTAGCAACCCTAGCTAGTTGTTGATAATTCTAGTCATATTAGCATCTCTTGCTAGTTGTTGATAATCCTAGTCATATTAGCATCTCTTGCTAGTTGATGATAATCCTAGTCATATTAGCATCTCTTGCTAGTTGTTGATAATTCTAGTCATATTAGCATCTCTTGCTAGTTGATGATAATCCTAGTCATATTAGCATCGCTTGCTAGTTGTTGATAATCCTAGTCATATTAGCATCTCTTGCTAGTTGATGATAATCCTAGTCATATTAGCATCTCATGCTAGTTGATGATAATCCTAGTCATATCAGCATCCCATGCTAGTTGTTGATAATCCTAGTCATATTAGCATCTCTTGCTAGTTAATGATAATCCTAGTCATATCAGCATCCCATGCTAGTTGTTGATAATCCTAGTCATATTAGCATCTCTTGCTAGTTGATGATAATCCTAGTCATATTAGCATCTCTTGCTAGTTGATGATAATCCTTGTCATATTATCATGCCATGCTAGTTGATAATAATCCTAGTCATATTAGCAACCCATGCTAGTTGATGATAATCCTAGTCATATTAGCATCTCTTGCTAGTTGATGATAATCCTAGTCATATTAGCATCTCATGCTAGTTGATGATAATCCTAGTCATATCAGCATCCCATGCTAGTTGTTCCATCTTTCAATTTCTAATGGATATTGTCATCTGTCACATGAGACCGCTACCATGTGCCGTGTGCTTTTTATAACTGCGTTGTCCTGCTAATTGCATTATGGAACTAACATGTTTAAGCTGAACTTTCTGATCTGTTGCATCAGCCTCAATGCTTTTTAAAAGTTATTTTATTGTACTGGTTGTATGAATTTGGGATCTATCGTCTTGTTTGGAATAGGCTATTTCTTAGGTGAACTTTTCTACCATGGTGGGATGGTAATTGACACAGGCTAGTGATGTTGCTGTTCTTTCCTCATCTTGTCGGCTGAGGAAAAGTAAATGTGGACAGTGATTCTAACATCTTCATAGTGCTCATCATAATTCAGTCAGAAGGACGGACGCCGTTGCATCCTCGACTTGGATGTTCTGTTATTCTGAGCACCGTGGGTGGACGCCCTAATCAGGTTATTCTGAGCACCGTGGGTGGACGCCCTAATCAGGTTATTCTGAGCACGTGGGTGGACGCCCTAATCAGGTTACTCTGAGCACCGTGGGTGGATGCCCTAATCAGGTTATTCTGAGCACAGTGGGTGGACGCCCTAATCAGGTTATTCTGAGCACCGTGGGTGGATGCCCTAATCAGGTTATTCAGAGCACCGTGGGTGGACGCCCTAATCAGGTTATTCTGAGCACCGTGGGTGGATGCCCTAATCAGGTTATTCTGAGCACAGTGGGTGGACGCCCTAATCAGGTTATTCTGAGCACAGTGGGTGGACGCCCTAATCAGGTTATTCTGAGCACCGTGGGTGGACGCCCTAATCAGGTTACACACCCAATGCATATTTTTTTCAAATGTCCGTTAAATGAAAATGCTGCCGGTCAAATGTCTTGTACCACATTTTAATGAACTAATGAAACCCTGCTGTAGAGTACCAGAAGTAGACCAGGGAACTAATGAAACCCTGCTGTAGAGTACCAGAAGTAGACCAGGGAACTAATGAAACCCTGCTGTAGAGTACCAGAAGTAGACCAGGGAACTAATGAAACCCTGCTGTAGAGTACCAGAAGTAGACCAGGGAACTAATGAAACCCTGCTGTAGAGTACCAGAAGTAGACCAGGGAACTAATGAAACCCTGCTGTAGAAGTACCAGGGAACTAAGAAAGTAGACCAGGGAACTAATGAAACCCTGCTGTAGAGTACCAGAAGTAGACCAGGGAACTAATGAAACCCTGCTGTAGAGTACCAGAAGTAGACCAGGGAACTAATGAAACCCTGCTGTAGAGTACCAGAAGTAGACCAGGGAACTAATGAAACCCTGCTGTAGAGTACCAGAAGTAGACCAGGGAACTAATGAAACCCTGCTGTAGAGTACCAGAAGTAGACCAGGGAACTAATGAAACCCTGCTGTAGAGTACCAGAAGTAGACCAGGGAACTAATGAAACCCTGCTGTAGAGTACCAGAAGTAGACCAGGGAACTAATGAAACCCTGCTGTAGAGTACCAGAAGTAGACCAGGGAACTAATGAAACCCTGCTGTAGAGTACCAGAAGTAGACCAGGGAACTAATGAAACCCTGCTGTAGAGTACCAGAAGTAGACCAGGGAACTAATGAAACCCTGCTGTAGAGTACCAGAAGTAGACCAGGGAACTAATGAAACCCTGCTGTAGAGTACCAGAAGTAGACCAGGGAACTAATGAAACCCTGCTGTAGAGTACCAGAAGTAGACCAGGGAACTAATGAAACCCTGCTGTAGAGTACCAGAAGTAGACCAGGGAACTACTGAAACCCTGCTGTAGAGTACCAGAAGTAGACCAGGGAACTAATGAAACCCTGCTGTAGAGTACCAGAAGTAGACCAGGGAACTAATGAAACCCTGCTGTAGAGTACCAGAAGTAGACCAGGGAACTAATGAAACCCTGCTGTAGAGTACCAGAAGTAGACCAGGGAACTAATGAAACCCTGGGAACTAATGAAACCCTGCTGTAGAGTACCTAATGAAAGAAGTAGAGTACCAGAAGTAGACCAGGGAACTAATGAAACCCTGCTACCAGAAGTAGAGTGAAACCCTGCCCAGAAGTAGACCAGGGAACTAATGAAACCCTGCTGTAGAGTACCAGAAGTAGACCAGGGAACTAATGAAACCCTGCTGTAGAGTACCAGAAGTAGACCAGGGAACTAATGAAACCCTGCTGTAGAGTACCAGAAGTAGACCAGGGAACTAATGAAACCCTGCTGTAGAGTACCAGAAGTAGACCAGGGAACTAATGAAACCCTGCTGTAGAGTACCAGAAGTAGACCAGGGAACTAATGAAACCCTGCTGTAGAGTACCAGAAGTAGACCAGGGAACTAATGAAACCCTGCTGTGTATTTTAAACAGACAGCCTTACCCAGAGAGGGTGCACTGGTCTAGCTGCAGGCTACTCTTCATGCTATAGGTTTTCGTGTGTGTGTGTGTGTGTGTGTGTGTGTGTGTGGTAAGGGAGGGCTGTATCTGCAGAGACCCATTGACTCACACTTATCTGACTTATAGGTGGATAAATCCCCTGCTCCGCTGATCTAATAGGTGGATAAATCCCCTGCTCCGCTGATCTAATAGGTGGGATAAGCCCCTGCTCCGCTGATCTAATAGGTGGATAAATCCCCTGCTCCGCTGATCTAATAGGTGGGATAAGCCCCTGCTCCGCTGATCTAATAGGTGGATAAATCCCCTGCTCCGCTGATCTAATAGGTGGATAAATCCCGTGCTCCGCTGATCTAATAGGTGGATAAATCCCCTGCTCCGCTGATCTAATAGGTGGGATAAGCCCCTGCTCCGCTGATCTAATAGGTGGATAAATCCCCTGCTCCGCTGATCTAATAGGTGGATAAATCCCGTGCTCCGCTGATCTAATAGGTGGATAAATCCCCTACTCCGCTGATCTAATAGGTGGATAAATCCCCTGCTCCGCTGATCTAATAGGTGGGATAAGCCCCTGCTCTGTTGATCTAATAGGTGGGATAAGCCCCTGCTCCGCTGATCTAATAGGTGGATAAATCCCCTGCTCCGCTGATCTAATAGGTGGATAAATCCCCTGCTCTGTTGATGCTGTGTGACTACAGGCGGCGTAGGTATTAACCCCACGGTCTTCCCTTTTTCCCCAGCTCTCTGGTGATCATCAGTACTCTGGACGGTCGTATCTCAGCTCTAGACCCCTACAACCAGGGACGCAAACAGTGGGACCTAGACGTAGGGTCAGGATGTCTGGTCTCATCCAGCCTCAGCAAACCAGAGGTAACCTATGACATAACCTATAACATATAGCCTATTACATATAACCAATGACAACCTATGACCTAACCTATAGCTTATGACATAACGTATATCCTGTGACATACAACCTATGACATAGGCTATATGCTATAGGTTATGACATAACATATAGCCTATGACATAACATATAGCCTATGACATAACATATAGCCTATGACATAACATATAACCTGTGACGTAACCTATGACATAACACCTGTGACATAACATATCACCTGTGTCATAACATATCACCTGTGTCATAACATATCACCTGTAACCTGTGACATACAGTATAACATGTGGCATAACCTGTGACATAACCTATGACATAACATATGACCTATAACCTGTGATTTAACCTATAACCTGTGACATAACATATGACCTATAACCTGTGACATAACATATGACCTATAACCTGTGACATAACATATAACCTTAGAAAAGATGGCGCCGAAGAACATGGCTGAAGTTTTACATTCTCCCAACTAATTGTGCTATTTTGTTATTTTTCCGTTTTGTGTAACTTACTTTTTTACTCATTGTGTAAATGTTGCTGCTATCGTCTCTTATGACCGAAAATAACTTCTGGACATCAGAACAGTGATTACTCACTGTGGACTGGAAGAAACCTTTTCCTTTAACGAGTCCGACGAGAAGGATATCCTGCTTTCACTGGAACAGGCCCAGGTCCACGCCTTTCACTGGAACAGGCCCAGGTCCACGCCTTTCACTGGAACAGGCCCAGGTCCACGCCTTTCACTGGAACAGGCCCAGATCCACGCCTTTCACTGGAACAGGCCCAGGTCCACGCCTTTCACTGGAACAGGCCCAGGTCCACTCCTTTCACTGGAACAGGCCCAGGTCCACGCCTTTCACTGGAACAGGCCCAGATCCACGCCTTTCACTGGAACAGGCCCAGGTCCACGCCTTTCACTGGAACAGGCCCAGGTCCACGCCTTTCACTGGAACAGGCCCAGGTCCACGCCTTTCACTGGAACAGGCCCAGATCCACGCCTTTCACTAGAACAGGCCCAGATCCACGCCTTTCACTGGAACAGGCCCAGATCCACGCCTTCTGTATGAAGAAAAGACGCCAGAAAAGAGGCCGCAGATCAGGCAGCCTTCTGAGAATCCGGATGCGAGCGAGTAAACTCCCATTGCCTTCCATTCTTCTCACTAACATGCAATCATTGGACAATAAAATGGACAACCTTTGATTTAAGATTATCCTCATATCTTATGTTTCACCAAGACGTGGCTGAACGACGATATGGACAATATAGAGCTAGCAGGATTGTCCATGCACCGGCAGAACAGAGCCGCAACCTCCGGTAAGACGAGGGGTGGGGGTGTGTCTTTTTGTCAATAACAGCTGGTGCGTGATATCTAATATTAAAGAAGTCTCGATGTATTGCTCGTCTGAGGTAGAGTACCTTATAATAAGCTGTAGACCACACTATCTACCAAGAGAGTTCTCATCTATATTTTTCATAGCCGTCTATTTACCACCACAGACCGATGCTGGCACTAAGACCGCACTCAACCAACTCTATAGGGCCATAAGCAAAGAAGAAAATGCTCACCCAGAAGCTGCGCTCCTAGTGGCCGGGGACTTTAATGTAGGCAAACTTAAATCAGTTTTACCAAATTTCTACCAGCATGTTACATGTGCAATCAGGGGGGAAAAAAATCCTAGACCACATTTACCCCACACAGAGATGCATACAAAGCTCTCCCCCGCCCTCCATTCGGCAAATCTGAACATAATTCTATCCTCGCGATTCCTGCTTCCAAGCAAAAACTAAAGCAGGAAGTACCAGTGACTCGCTCAATATGGAAGTGGTCAGATGATGCGGATGCTAAACTACAGGACTGTTTTGCTACCACAGACTGGAATATGTTCCAGGATTCATCCAATGGCATTGAGAAATACATCCTCAGGCATCAGCTTCATCAATAAATGCATCGATGACGTCGTCCCCACAGTACATATCCCAAAGCTACCGCTTTCAAGGAGCAGGAAACTAATCCGGACGCTTATAAGAAGTCCCGCAATGCCCTCAAACAAACCATCAAACAAGCAAAGCGTCAATACAGGATTAAGATTGAATCCTACTACACCGGCTCTAACGCTCATCGGATGTGGCAGGGCTTGAAAACTATTACGGACTACAAAGGTAAACCCAGACACAAGCTGCCCAGTGACGCGAGCCTACCATGCTCGCTTCGAGGCAAGCAACACTGAAGCATGCACAAGAGCACCAGCTGTTCTGGATGACTGTGTGATAACGCACTTGGTAGCCAATGTGAACACAACCTTTAAACAGGTCAACATTCACAAAGCCGCTGGGCCGAACGGATTACCAGGACGTGTACTCACGGCATGCCCGGACCAACTGTCGAGTGTCTTCGCTGACATTTTCAACCTCTCCCTGACCGAGTCTGTAATACCTACAGTGGGGAGAACAAGTATTTGATACACTGCCGATTTTGCAGGTTTTCCTACTTACAAAGCATGTAGAGGTCTGTGATTTTTATCATAGGTACACTTCAACTGTGAGAGACGGAATCTGAAACAAAAATCCAGAAAATCACTTTGTATGATTTTTAAGTAATTAATTTGCATTTTATTGCATGACATAAGTATTTGATACATCAGAAAAGCAGAACTTAATATTTACACTACATAACCCCACGCACTACATAACCCCACACGCACTACATAACCCCACGCACTACATAACCATACACTACATAACCCCACACGCACTACATAACCATACACTACATAACCCCACACGCACTACATAACCCCACACGCACTACATAACCATACACTACATAACCATACACGACATAACCCCACGCAATACATAACCATACACTACATAACCATACACTACACTACATAACCATACACTACATAACCATACACTACATAACCATACACTACATAACCACACGCACTACATAACCCCGCACTACATAACCCCACACTACATAACCCCACACTACATAACCCCACACTACACAACCCCACACTACATAACCACGCACTACATAACCCCACACTACATAACCCCATACTACATAACCCCACACACTACATAACCGTACACTACATAACCACACACTACATAACCATACACTACATAACCCCACACACTACATAACCATAACCATACACATATAATATAACCTATAACATACAAACAGTATGTACACAATATATATAATAAAACCTATAACATACAAACAGTATGTACACAACATATATAATATAACCTATAACATACAAACAGTGGGACCTAAATGAAGACATAGGGTCAGAATGTTTGGTCTCATCCAGCCTCAGCAAACCACGGAGTGTACAAAGCATTAGGACAGACTGACCAGGTGAATCCAGGTGAAAGCTATGCTCCCTTGTTGATGTCATTTGTTAAATCCACTTCAATCAGTGTAGATGAAGGGGAGGAGACAGGTTAAAGAAGGACTTTTAAGCCTTGAGACAATATGTGTGACATTCACCCCCATATTCAGACATTCACCCCCATGTTATACTATCTGTTGTGGGGACTTGTGGCTGTTAAGTTCCCAGAAGGATAGAAGAACAGACACAGGCACGCATAGGCACAGACACACACACACACACACAGGCACGCATAGGCACACACACACACAAAAGACACACACACAGAGACACACAAAAACAGGCTTACGCCTACACAGAAACAGTTGAAAGGCTATAGAGTGAAGAGTAGCCTGCAGCTATACCAGTGGGCTGTTTTAAAACACACCCTCTGGGTAAGGCTGTCTGTTTAAAACACACCCTCTGGGTAAGGCTCTGTTTAAAAACACACCCTCTGGGTAAGGCTGTCTGTTTTAAAACACACCCTCTGGGTAAGGCTCTGTTTAAAAACACACCCTCTGGGTAAGGCTGTCTGTTTAAAAACACACCCTCTGGGTAAGGCTGTCTGTTTAAAAACACACCCTCTGGGTAAGGCTCTGTTTAAAAACACACCCTCTGGGTAAGGCTGTCTCTAAGTAGTGGACTGTGTGACGAGGGGCCCGGTGTGACGAGGGGCCCGGTGTGACGAGGGGCCCGGTGTGACGAGGGGCCCGGTGTGACGAGGGGCCCGGTGTGACGCCCTAGGAATACCATTGTATCTCATGTTATTGTTCTACATTCAAAAGCCTAAATGTCCACAAGCTGCAGAGGGAGGAGTGTGGTTGTGCATGTCGGTCTGTCAGACAGTCATTGTGAATAAGAATTTGTTCTCAACGGACCTGCCTGGTAAAATAAAGCGACAAAAAAATATGGGTGAGGGGACGTAGAGAATTTGCCAGCGTTAATGTGTTGACACGAGAGCATCTCATACCTTCTCACCCGTTCAAATCCCCAGCTCCCTGGGATGCCCGACTGCAAGGGATCCATCGCTCTGATTGTCTCAGAGCCCCAGCTGGCCCCTCCCCCAGCCCCAAAGCTATGCAACAGTACGGTGTGATAGGCGGTCGGCACAGTGTCCCTCAACAGTACAATGTGATAAGCGGTCGGCACGGTGTCCCTCAGGCACCAGTCTGCTTGGTGATTAGGGGGGTTGCCCCCGCACCATTGGTTGTTAGGGCCGTGCAGGGAGGAGCAGTCACCTATAGGAGCACACAGAATATTGAGGAGAGAGAGATGGGGAGGGTACCAACTAGAATATTGCGGAGAGAGGGACAGGGAAGGGATGAACTAGAATGTTGAGGAGAGAGAGAGACGGGGAGGGGATCAACTAGAATGTTGAGGAGAGAGAGAGACGGGGAGGGGATCAACTAGAATGTTGAGGAGAGAGAGAGACGGGGAGGGGATCAACTAGAATGTTGAGGAGAGAGAGAGAGAGACAGGGAGGGGATCAACTAGAATGTTGAGGAGAGACGGGGAGGGGATCAACTAGAATGTTGAGGAGAGAGAGAGACTGGGAGGGGATCTACTAGAATGTTGAGTAGAGAGAGACGGGGATCAACTGAAATGTTGAGGAGAGAGAGAGAGACGGGGAGGGGATCAACTAGAATGTTGAGGAGAGAGAGACAGGGAGGGGATCAACTAGAATGTTGAGGAGAGACGGGGAGGGGATCAACTAGAATGTTGGGGAGAGAGAGACAGACTGGGAGGGGATCAACTAGAATGTTGGGGAGAGAGCGAGAGATGGGGAGGGGATCAACTAGAATGTTGAGGAGAGAGAGAGAGACGGGGAGGGGATCAACTAGAATGTTGAGGAGAGAGAGAGACAGAGGGGATCAACTAGAATGTTGAGAGAGAGAGAGAGACGGGGAGGGGATCAACTAGAATGTTGAGGAGAGACGGGGAGGGGATCAACTAGAATGTTGAGGAGAGAGAGACAGGGAGGGGATCAACTAGAATGTTGGAGAGAGAGAGAGAGACAGGGAGGGGATCAACTAGAATGTTGAGGAGAGAGAGAGAGAGACAGGGAGGGGATCAACTAGAATGTTGAGGAGAGAGAGACGGGGAGGGGATCAACTATAATTTTGGGGAGAGACGGGGAGGGGATCAACTAGAATGTTGAGGAGAGAGAGAGACGGGGAGGGGATCAACTAGAATGTTGAGGAGAGAGAGAGACGGGGAGGGGATCAACTAGAATGTTGAGGAGAGAGAGAGAGAGACAGGGAGGGGATCAACTAGAATGTTGAGGAGAGACGGGGAGGGGATCAACTAGAATGTTGAGGAGAGAGAGAGACTGGGAGGGGATCTACTAGAATGTTGAGTAGAGAGAGACGGGGATCAACTGAAATGTTGAGGAGAGAGAGAGAGACGGGGAGGGGATCAACTAGAATGTTGAGGAGAGAGAGACAGGGAGGGGATCAACTAGAATGTTGAGGAGAGACGGGGAGGGGATCAACTAGAATGTTGGGGAGAGAGAGACAGACTGGGAGGGGATCAACTAGAATGTTGGGGAGAGAGAGACAGACTGGGAGGGGATCAACTAGAATGTTGGGGAGAGAGCGAGAGATGGGGAGGGGATCAACTAGAATGTTGAGGAGAGAGAGAGAGACGGGGAGGGGATCAACTAGAATGTTGAGGAGAGAGAGAGACAGAGGGGATCAACTAGAATGTTGAGAGAGAGAGAGAGACGGGGAGGGGATCAACTAGAATGTTGAGGAGAGACGGGGAGGGGATCAACTAGAATGTTGAGGAGAGAGAGACAGGGAGGGGATCAACTAGAATGTTGAAGAGAGAGAGAGAGAGACAGGGAGGGGATCAACTAGAATGTTGAGGAGAGAGAGAGAGAGACAGGGAGGGGATCAACTAGAATGTTGAGGAGAGAGAGACGGGGAGGGGATCAACTATAATTTTGGGGAGAGACTGGGA
Organism: Oncorhynchus clarkii lewisi; assembly: GCF_045791955.1. Taxonomy (NCBI): domain Eukaryota; kingdom Metazoa; phylum Chordata; class Actinopteri; order Salmoniformes; family Salmonidae; genus Oncorhynchus; species Oncorhynchus clarkii. Next base: position 45,999,323 of record NC_092171.1, on the reverse strand, counting down.
GGGGATCAACTAGAATGTTGAGGAGAGAGAGGCGGGAGGGGATCAACTAGAATGTTGAGGATAGAGAGAGAGAGACAGAGAGAGAGGGGATCAACTAGAATGTTGAAGAGAGAGAGACTGGGAGGGGATAAACTAGAATGTTGAGGAGAGAGAGAGAGACGGGGAGGGGATCAACTAGAATGTTGAGGAGAGAGAGAGACGGGGAGGGGATCAACTAGAATGTTGAGGAGAGAGAGAGAGAGACAGGGAGGGGATCAACTAGAATGTTGAGGAGAGACGGGGAGGGGATCAACTAGAATGTTGAGGAGAGAGAGAGACTGGGAGGGGATCTACTAGAATGTTGAGTAGAGAGAGACAGGGATCAACTGGAATGTTGAGGAGAGAGAGAGAGACGGGGAGGGGATCAACTAGAATGTTGAGGAGAGCGAGACAGGGAGGTGATCAACTAGAATGTTGAGGAGAGACGGGGAGGGGATCAACTAGAATGTTGGGGAGAGAGAGAGACTGGGAGGGGATCAACTAGAATGTTGGGGAGAGAGCGAGAGATGGGGAGGGGATCAACTAGAATGTTGAGAGAGAGAGAGAGACGGGGAGGGGATCAACTAGAATGTTGAGGAGAGACGGGGAGGGGATCAACTAGAATGTTGAGGAGAGAGAGACTGGGAGGGGATCAACTAGAATGTTGAGGAGAGAGAGAGACGGGGAGGGGATCAACTAGAATGTTGAGGAGAGAGCGAGACAGAGGGGATCAACTAGAATGTTGAGAGAGAGACGGGGAGGGGATCAACTAGAATGTTGAGGAGAGACGGGGAGGGGATCAACTAGAATGTTGAGGAGAGAGAGACTGGGAGGGGATCAACTAGAATGTTGAGGAGAGACGGGGAGGGGAGGGGATCAACTAGAATGTTGAGGAGGGGAGGGGAGGGGATCAACTAGAATGTTGAGGAGAGAGAGAGACGGGGAGTGGATCAACTAGAATGTTGAGGAGAGAGAGAGAGAGGGGATCACCTAGAATGTTGAGGAGAGAGAGACGGGGAGGGGATCAACTAGAATGTTGAGGAGAGACGGGGAGGGGATCAACTAGAATGTTGAGGAGAGAGAGACGGGGAGGGGATCAACTAGAATGTTGAGACAGAGAGACGGGGAGGGGATCAACTAGAATTTTGAGGAGAGAGAGAGAGACGGGGAGGGGATCAACTAGAATGTTGAGGAGAGAGAGCGAGATGGGGAGGGGGATCAACTAGAATGTTGAGGAGAGAGAGAGACAGGGAGGGGATCAACTAGAATGTTGAGAGAGAGACGGTGAGGGGATCAACTAGAATGTTGAGGAGAGAGAGAGAGTGAGACTGGGAGGGGATCAACTAGAATGTTGAGAGACGAGGGGATCAACTAGACATTTGAGGAGAGAGAGAGAGAGAGAGAGAGACTGGGAGGGGATCAACTAGAATGTTGAGGAGAGAGAGAGAGACGGGAAGGGGATCAACTAGAATGTTGAGGAGAGAGAGAGAGGGGATCAACTAGAATGTTGAGGAGAGAGAGAGTGACGGGGAGGGGATCAACTAGAATGTTGAGGAGAGATGGGGAGGGGATCAACTAGAATGTTGAGGAGAGAGAGAGAGTGAGACTGGGAGGGGATCAACTAGAATGTTGAGGAGAGAGAGAGAGACGGGGAGGGGATCAACTAGAATGTTGAGGAGAGAGAGAGAGACGGGGAGGGGATCAACTAGAATGTTGAGGAGAGAGAGAGAGACGTGGAGGTGATCAAGTAGAATGTTGAGGAGAGAGAGAGAGACGGGGAGGGGATCAACTAGAATGTTGAGGAGAGAGACGGGGAGGGGATCAACTAGAATGTTGAGGAGAGAGAGAGAGACGGGGAGGGGATCAACTAGAATGTTGAGGAGAGAGAGAGAGACGGGGAGGGGATCAACTAGAATGTTGAGGAGAGAGAGAGACGTGGAGGTGATCAAGTAGAATGTTGAGGAGAGAGAGAGAGACGGGGAGGGGATCAACTAGAATGTTGAGGAGAGAGACGGGGAGGGGATCAACTAGAATGTTGAGGAGAGAGAGAGAGACGGGGAGGGGATCAACTAGAATGTTGAGGAGAGAGAGAGACGGGGAGGGGATCAACTAGAATGTTGAGGAGAGAGAGAGACGGGGAGGGGATCAACTAGAATGTTGAGGAGAGAGACGGGGAGAGGATCAACTAGAATGTTGAGGAGAGAGAGAGAGACGGGGAGGGGATCAACTAGAATGTTGAGGAGAGAGAGACGGGGAGATGATCAACTAGAATGTTGAGGATAGAGCGAGAGATGCGGAGGGGATCAACTAGAATGTTGAGGAGAGAGACAGGGAGGGGAGGGGATCAACTAGAATGTTGAGGAGAGAGAGAGAGACGGGGAGGGGATCAACTAGAATGTTGAGGAGAGAGAGAGAGACGGGGAGGGGATCAACTAGAATGTTGAGGAGAGACGGGGAGGGGAGGGGATCAACTAGAATGTTGAGAGAGAGACGGGGAGGGGATCATCTAGAATGTTGAGGAGAGAGCGAGAGACGGGGAGGGGATCAACTAGAATGTTGAGGAGAGAGAAAGAGACGGGGAGGGGATCAACTAGAATGTTGAAGAGAGAGAGAGAACGGGGAGGGAATGAACTAGAATGTTGAGGAGAGAGAGAGACGGGGAGGGAATCAACTAGAATGTTGAGGAGAGAGAGAGACGGGGAGGGGATCAACTAGAATGTTGAGGAGAGAGAGAGACGGGGAGGGGATCAACTAGAATGTTGAGGAGAGACGGGGAGGGGATCAACTAGAATGTTGAGGAGAGAGAGAGAGACGGGGAGGGGATCAACTAGAATGTTGAGGAGAGAGAGAGAGACGGGGAGGGGATCAACTAGAATGTTGAGGAGAGAGAGACGGGGAGGGGATCAACTAGAATGTTGAGGAGAGACTGGGGGGGGATCAACTAGAATGTTGAGGATAGAGAGACAGTGAGGGGATCAACTAGAATGTTGAGGAGAGAGAGACGGGAAGGGGATCAACTAGAATGTTGAGGAGAGCGAGACGGGGAGGGGATCAACTAGAATGTTGAGGAGAGAGAGACGGGGAGGGGATCAACTAGAATGTTGAGGAGAGAGCGAGAGACGAGGAGGGGATCAACTAGACTTTTGAGGAGAGAGAGAGAGAGACTGGGAGGGGATCAACTAGAATGTTGAGGAGAGAGCGAGAGACGGGGAGGGGATCAACTAGAATGTTGAGGAGAGAGACGGGGAGGGGATCAACTAGAATGTTGAGGAGGTATGGGGAGGGGATCAACTAGAATGTTGAGGAGAGAGAGAGACATGAAGGGGATCAACTAGAATGTTGAGGAGAGAGAGAGAGACGGGGAGGGAATCATCTAGAATGTTGAGGAGAGAGCGACAGGGACGGGATCAACTAGAATGTTGAGGAGAGAGAGAGACGGGAAGGGGATCAACTAGAACGTGAAGGAGAGAGAGAGAGACGGGGAAGGGATCAACTAGAATTTTGAGGAGAGAGAGAGGTGAGACGGGGAGGGGATCAACTAGAATGTTGAGGAGAGAGAGAGAGAGACGGGGAGGGAATCAACTAGAATGTTGAGGAGAGACGGGGAGGGGATCAACTAGAATGTTGAGGAGAGAGAGACGGGGAGGGGATCAACTAGAATGTTGAGGAGAGACGGGGAGGGGATCAACTAGATTGTTGAGGAGAGAGAGGCGGGGAGGGGATCAACTAGAATGTTGAGGAGAGAGAGACGGGGAGGGGATCAACTAGAATGTTGAGGAGAGAGCGACGTGGAGGGGATCAACTAGAATGTTGAGGAGAGACTGGGAGGGGATCAACTAGAATGTTGAGGATAGAGAGACAGTGAGGGGATCAACTAGAATGTTGAGGAGAGAGAGACGGGAAGGGGATCAACTAGAATGTTGAGGAGAGCGAGACGGGGAGGGGATCAACTAGAATGTTGAGGAGAGAGAGACGGGGAGGGGATCAACTAGAATGTTGAGGAGAGAGCGAGAGACGAGGAGGGGATCAACTAGACTTTTGAGGAGAGAGAGAGAGAGACTGGGAGGGGATCAACTAGAATGTTGAGGAGAGAGCGAGAGACGGGGAGGGGATCAACTAGAATGTTGAGGAGAGAGACGGGGAGGGGATCAACTAGAATGTTGAGGAGGTATGGGGAGGGGATCAACTAGAATGTTGAGGAGAGAGAGAGAGACGGGGAGGGAATCATCTAGAATGTTGAGGAGAGAGCGACAGGGAGGGGATCAACTAGAATGTTGAGGAGAGAGAGAGACGGGGAGGGGATCAACTAGAATGTGAAGGAGAGAGAGAGAGACGGGGAAGGGATCAACTAGAATTTTGAGGAGAGAGAGAGGTGAGACGGGGAGGGGATCAACTAGAATGTTGAGGAGAGAGAGAGAGAGAGACGGGGAGGGAATCAACTAGAATGTTGAGGAGAGACGGGGAGGGGATCAACTAGAATGTTGAGGAGAGAGAGACGGGGAGGGGATCAACTAGAATGTTGAGGAGAGACGGGGAGGGGATCAACTAGATTGTTGAGGAGAGAGAGGCGGGGAGGGGAGGGGATCAACTAGACAGCATTGTCTGTAGAAATGAGCTGTCATTTCAAAAGAGAGCGATGGAAGAAGAGATGGATGTAGGGGGAGGAAGAGGGATGGAGAGATGCCGGTGTGGAGTGAGTCATGCGAGGGGAGTAGGCAGGGAGGGAGGTGGTGAGTGTGATTAGGATGAGGTAATGCTTTAGCCCAGGGATGATGTCATCCCACAGCCCAGACCCCCCCCCCCCCCCCCCCCAACACATACTTTATGCACCTTGTGGGGACCTAAAATGTATTTCCATTCTAAATCCTATTTTCTCTAACCACTTCACCCTAAACTTAACTCCTAACCCCAATTCTAGCCTTAACCTTAACCCTAATCTAAACCTAACCCTAATATTAACCTAAACCTAACCCTAATTGTGACCCTAAAACTATCCCCATAACTTAAAATAGCCCTTCCACTCATGGGGATGTGGGAAATGTCCCCATCAGGGACCATTTTCCTTGTTTTACTACCCTTGTGGGGAATTTTGGGGATTTCAGGTCCCCAGGAAGACAGTAACACTCACTCTCAGGTCTCCAGGAAGATAGATAGTAACAGTCACTCTCAGGTCTCCAGGAAGATAGATGGTAACAGTCACTCTCAGGTCTCCAGGAAGATAGATAGTAACACTCACTCTCAGGACCCCAGGAAGATAGTAACACTCACTCTCAGGACCCCAGGAAGATAGTAACACTCACTCTCAGGACCCCAGGAAGATAGTAACACTCACTCTCAGGACCCCATGAAGATAGATAATAACACTCACTCCCAGGACCCCAGGAAGATAGTAACACTCACTCTCAGGACCCCAGGAAGATAGTAACACTCACTCTCAGGACCCCAGGAAGATAGTAACCCTCACTCTCAGGACCCCATGAAGATAGTAACACTCACTCTCAGGACCCCAGGAAGATAGTAACACTCACTCTCAGGACCCCAGGAAGATAGTAACACTCACTCTCAGGACCCCAGGAAGATAATAACACTCACTCCCAGGACCCCAGGAAGATAGTAACACTCACTCTCAGGACCCCAGGAAGATAGTAACACTCACTCTCAGGACCCCAGGAAGATAGTAACACTCACTCTCAGGACCCCAGGAAGATAGTAACACTCACTCTCAGGACCCCAGGAAGATAGTAACACTCACTCTCAGGACCCCAGGAAGATAGATAATAACACTCACTCTCAGGACCCCAGGAAGATAGATAATAACACTCACTCTCAGGACCCCAGGAAGATAGATAATAACACTCACTCTCAGGACCCCAGAAAGATGGTAACACTCACTCTCAGGACCCCAGGAAGATGGTAACACTCACTCTCAGGACCCCAGGAAGATAGTAACTCTCACTGTGAAACATGGATGTTTTTGATCTGTAAATGATAGCCTGATGAGATCAGTGAATCATTAACATGTGTTTTCCCTCTGTCTCCTCCAGGTTCTCGTGTTGGTTATTAAATGGTGTCCCTGTTTCAACAAGTGTTGAATTAATTAATAGATGATATATTTTCTGTACCTGTCTCCGTCTCCAGGTGTTTGGTAATAAGATGTTCATCCCATCATTGGACGGAGAGTTGTTCCAGTGGAATAGAGACAGAGAGAGCATGGAAGCTGTTCCCTTCAGTGTCGAGTCTCTCCTGGAGTCGTCCTTTCGCATCGGGGAAGACACGGTCCTGGTGGGGGGAAAGAGTCTCACGAGCTACGGTCTGGGAGCCTACAGCGGCAAGGTGAGAGGTCAGAGGTTAGGTCCTGGTGGGGAGGCAAGACCCTGACCACTTACAGTCTAGGAGTCTACAGTGGCAAGGTCAGAGGTTAGGTCCTGGTGGGGAGGCAAGACCCTGACCACTTATAGTCTAGGAGTCTACAGTGGCAAGGTCAGAGGTTAGGTCCTGGTGGGGAGGCAAGACCCTGACCACTTACAGTCCAGGAGTCTACAGTGGCAAGGTCAGAGGTTAGGTCCTGGGAGTTGGTAGATTGGCGGTACCATGACCACATCTTTCCGTAGTGGTCCAACCGTTCAGACGCTACAGATGTTTTCGCGAGACTGATTTGCTGTTTGTCTCCTGGTCTGACAAACACTGCTGTAGCTCGACCACCTTCCACCGCTGTAGCTCGGCCATCTTCCACCCCTGTAGCTCGACCACCTTCCACCCCTGTAGCTCGGCCACCTTCCACACCTGTAGCTCGGTCACCTTCCACCCCTGCAGCTTGGCCACCTTCCACCCCTGTAGCTCGACCACCTTCCACCCCTGTAGCTCGGCCACCTTCCACCCCTGTAGCTCGGTCACCTTCCACCCCTGCAGCTTGGCCACCTTCCACCCCTGTAGCTCGGCCACCTTCCACCCCTGTAGCTAGGCCACCTTCCACCCCTGTAGCTCGGCCACCTTCCACCCCTGTAGCTCGGCCACCTTCCACCCCTGTAGCTCGGCCACCTTCCACCCCTGTAGCTCGGCCACCTTCCACCCATGTAGCTCGGCCACCTTCCACCGCTGTAGCTCGGCCACCTTCCACCCCTGTAGCTCGGCCACCTTCCACCGCTGTAGCTCGGCCACCTTCCACCCCTGTAGCTCGGCCACCTTCCACCCCTGTAGCTCGGCCACCTTCCACCCCTGTAGCTCGGCCACCTTCCACCCCTGTAGCTCGGCCACCTTCCACCCCTGTAGCTCGGCCACCTTCCACCCCTGTAGCTCGGCCACCTTCCACCCCTGTAGCTCGGCCACCTTCCACCGCTGTAGCTCGGCCACCTTCCACCCCTGTAGCTCGGCCACCTTCCACCCCTGTAGCTCGGCCACCTTCCACCGCTGTAACTCGGCCACCTTCCACCCCTGTAGCTCGGCCACCTTCCACCCCTGTAGCTCGGCCACCTTCCACCGCTGTAGCTCGCCACCTTCCACCGCTGTAGCTCGGCCACCTTCTACCCCTGTAGCTCGGCCACCTTCCACCCCTGTAGCTCGGCCACCTTCCACCCCTGCAGCTCGGCCACCTTCCACGCTGTAGCTCGGCCACCTTCCACCGCTGTAGCTCGGCCACCTTCCACCGCTGTAGCTCGGCCACCTTCCACCGCTGTAGCTCGGCCACCTTCCACCCCTGTAGCTCGGCCACCTTCCACCCCTGTAGCTCGGCCACCTTCCACCCCTGCAGCTCGGCCACCTTCCACGCTGTAGCTCGGCCACCTTCCACCGCTGTAGCTCGGCCACCTTCCACCCCTGCAGCTCGGCCACCTTCCACCGCTGTAGCTCGGCCACCTTCCACCCCTGTAGCTCGGCCACCTTCCACGCTGTAGCTCGGCCACCTTCCACCGCTGTAGCTCGGCCACCTTCCACCGCTGTAGCTCGGCCACCTTCCACCCCTGCAGCTCGGCCACCTTCCACCCCTGCAGCTCGGCCACCTTCCAGATGCTGAAGGCCGACATTTGCGGATGCAGTGGATTCAGACACAGCCCATGCAAAAAAACCCTGATATTTCTACCTTAAACAAACATATTTTGACAGATTTTTTAATTATGATATTAAAATATTAAACTCTTCTGTTTAAATCTGCTGGAAAACTCTTCTGTTAAAACATTTGGACATTGCTCCATCTGACTACTGTGTGCCGCCATCTTGATAACGTGTCTTCAATGGCATCACTTGAATGGTTCGTCTGACAGGCTGCCCAAACTACACTGAACAAAATCATAGTGTTGGTCCCACGTTTCATGAGCTGAAATTAAAGATCCCAGAAATGTTCCATACGCAAAAAAATATGATTTCTCTCAAATGTTGGGCACAGATTTGTTTCCAATCCTGTTAGTGAGCGTTTCTACTTTTCCAAGATAAACTATCCACCTGACAGGTGTGGCATATCAAGAAGCTGATAAAACAGCATGATCATTACACAGGTGCACCTTGTGCTGGGGACAATAAAAGGCCACTCTATAATGTGCTGTTTTGTCATACAACACAATGCCACAGATGTCTCATGTTTTGAGGGAGCGTGCAATTGGCATGCAGCATAAAAAGACTCCACCAGAGCTGTTGCCAGATAATCTAATGTTATTTTTGTTCAGTGTACAATGCAGGTGTCTTTTTAAAGGCTGTATCCTGTTCGAGACTAGCCAGGTAACATGGCATGAATGAAGCTGTGCAAGGTGGGCTATCACAGCCAGCTAGTCCAAAACCACGGCAAGCTCGGCTATCATTGGTGGATATTGTGCTAGCTAGTGAGGTTAGCGGAACAGCTTGCTACCGTGCAGGGTTTCACTATGGATTATGGATTTCACTACGTAGCATCATTTGGTACATCTCACAACTAGCTGGGATTGATTTAATGACTGTTAACAGCCCTACATGTCTGGAGCTAACTCTTTCAGAACAGACAGACAGCTAGCTAGCTAGCTAGATAGATAGATAGATAGATAGATAGATAGATAGATAGATTTTAATACTCCTTTTTCTAGCTAGCCGTTTCTAGCCCAGCTAGCTAGATAGATTTTAATACTCCTTTTTCTAGCTAGCCGTGTCTAGCCCAGCTAGCTAGATAGATTTTAATACTCCTTTTTCTAGCTAGCCGTTTCTAGCCCAGCTAGCTAGCTAGCTAGCCTCTACTATGTTTGGCACATCTGAAGTCCGTCGCTGTAAACCATAATTGAATACCGTTCCATGCATAGTGTGCACGATCTGCCTGCAAAAGTGAGTATCATTATTGTGGGCATTGCCATGCAGTTAGCTAGCTTACTAACCTTGTCAGCTCGGTGATTCGATCCAGCAACCTTTCGGTTACTGGCTCAACGCACTAACCACTAGGCTACCTGCTGGTTACTGGCCCAACGCCTCTAACCACTAGGTTACCTGCTGGTTACTAATCCAACGCTCTAACCACTAGGTTACCTGCTGGTTACTGGCCCAACACTCTAACCACTAGGCTACCTGCTGGTTACTGGCCCAACGCTCTAACCACTAGGCTACCTGCTGGTTACTGGCCCAACGCTCTAACCACTAGGCTACCTGCTGGTTACTGGCCCAACACTCTAACCACCGCGGTCACATCTCTCAGCTTGTGCTCGGTGCCGCGGCCACATCTCTCTCAGCTTGTGCTCGGCGCCGCGGCCACATCTCTCAGCTTGTGCTCGGCGCCGCGGCCACATCTCTCAGCTTGAAAAACGTCAAATATGATGTTCTAAAAGCATTTTCACAACATCACGTTCAACAAGGATACCTAACATTGATATGTAAAACAATGTTGTAGGCTGATTTGAGCATATCACTTTAAACAGGAAAACTTTGTCCTTCTCTCTCTTTCCCTCCTGTCCTCTTTGTCTTCTCTCTCTCCTGTCCCCTCTCATCTTGTCTCTCTATCTCCTGCCCCCTCTCCTCTTCAATCTCTCTCTCCTGCCCCCTCTCCTCTTGTCTCTCTCTCTCTCCCCCCCTCTCCTCTTGTCTCTCTCTCTCTCCTGTCCCCTCTCCTCTTGTCTCTCTCTCTCTCTCCTGCCCCCTCTCCTCTTGTCCTTCTCTTTCTCTCTCTCCCTCCCTTCCCTCCTGTCCCCTCTCCTCTTGTCCTTCTCTCTCTTTCTTCCCCCCCTCTCCTCTTGTCTCTCTCTCTTTCTCCCCCCCCCTCCTCTTGTCTCTCTCTCTCCTGCCCCCTCTCCTCTTGTCCTTCCCTCCTGTCCCCTCTCCTCTTGTCTCTCTCTCTCCTGCCCCCTCTCCTCTTGTCCTTCTCTTTCTCTCTCTCCCTCCCTTCCCTCCTGTCCCCTCTCCTCTTGTCCTTCTCTCTCTTTCTTCCCCCCCTCTCCTCTTGTCTCTCTCTCTTTCCCCCCCCCCTCTCCTCTTGTCTCTCTCTCTCCTGCCCCCTCTCCTCTTGTCCTTCCCTCCTGTCCCCTCTCCTCTTGTCTCTCTCTCTCCTGTCCCCTCTCCTCTTGTCCTTCTCTCCTTTCTTCCCCCCCTCTCCTCTTGTCTCTCTCTCTTTCTCCCCCCCCCTCTCCTCTTGTCTCTCTCTCTCCTGCCCCCTCTCCTCTTGTCCTTCCCTCCTGTCCCCTCTCCTCTTGTCTCTCTCTCTCCTGCCCCCTCTCCTCTTGTCCTTCCCTCCTGCCCCCTCTCCTCTTGTCTCTCTCTCTCCTGCCCCCTCTCCTCTTGTCCTTCCCTCCTGTCCCCTCTTGTCCTTCTCTCTCTTTCTCCCCCTCCCCCTTCCTTCCCTCCTGTTCCCTTTCCTCTGTCTTAGCTGAGGTATATCTGCTCAGCAGTTGGCTGTAGCCGCTGGGGGGAGGAGGAAACAGAGCCTGAGGATGTGTTGCTGCTGCAGAGAACCCAGAAGACCGTCAGGGCCGTGCGACCACGCTCCGGCTTGGAGAAGTGAGTCATAACTAACACAAATCCCATCCACCTGACTATCCTACCCCGACCATCTTTATGACATAACCCCAGTACTTCCTGTCCTATATTAACCTTATATCTGTAGTGCTAGTTAGTTAAGTAGTTAGAGGGATTCTAGTTAACAGTGTTCTGATGTTCTCTCTCTAGGTGGAACGGTAACATTCTGGTTCTCTCTCTCTCTAGGTCGAACGGTTAACATTCTGGTTCTCTCTCTCTCTAGGTCGAACGGTTAACATTCTGGTTCTCTCTCTCTCTAGGTCGAACGGTAACATTCTGGTTCTCTCTCTAGGTGGAACGGTAACATTCTGGTTCTCTCTCTCTCTCTAGGTGGAACTGTAACATTCTGGTTCTCTCTCTCTAGGTCGAACGGTAACATTCTGGTTCTCTCTCTCTAGGTCGAACGGTAACATTCTGGTTCTCTCTCTCTCTAGGTTGAACTGTAACATTCTGGTTCTCTCTCTCTCTCTAGGTGGAACTGTGACATTCTGGTTCTCTCTCTCTCTAGGTGGAACCGTAACATTCTGGTTCTCTCTCTCTCTAGAATGAACTGTAACATTCTGGTTCTCTCTCTCGGTGGAACGGTAACATTATGGTTCTCTCTCTCGGTGGAACGGTAACATTCTGGTTCTCTCTCTCGGTGGAACGGTAACATTCTGGTTCTCTCTCTCTAGGTGGAACTGTAACATTCTGGTTCTCTCTCTAGGTGGAACGGTAACATTCTGGTTCTCTCTCTAGGTGGAACTGTAACATTCTGGTTCTCTCTCTAGGTGGAACGGTAACATTCTGGTTCTCTCTCTAGGTGGAACGGTAACATTCTGGTTCTCTTTCTAGGTGGAACGGTAACATTCTGGTTCTCTCTCTCTAGGTGGAACTGTAATATTCTGGTTCTCTCTCTCTCTCTAGGTGGAACCGTAACATTCTGGTTCTCTCTCTCTCTAGGTGGAACTGTAACATTCTGGTTCTCTCTTTCTCTCGCTCTCTCTCTAGGTGGAACTGTAACATTCTGGTTCTCTCTAGGTGGAACCGTAACATTCTGGTTCTCTCTCTCTCTAGGTGGAACTGTAACATTCTGGTTCTCTCGCTCTCTCTAGGTGGAACTGTAACATTCTGGTTCTCTCTCTCTAGGTGGAACTGTGACATTCTGGTTCTCTCTCTCTCTCTCTAGGTGGAACCGTAACATTCTGGTTCTCTCTCTCTCTAGGATGAACGGTAACATTCTGGTTCTCTCTCTCTAGGTGGAACTGTAACATTCTGGTTCTCTCTCTAGGTGGAACGGTAACATTCTGGTTCTCTCTCTCTCTCTAGGTGAAACTGTAACATTCTGGTTCTCTCTCTAGGTGGAACTGTAACATTCTGGTTCTCTCTCTAGGTGGAACGGTAACATTCTGGTTCTCTCTCTAGGTGGAACGGTAACATTCTGGTTCTCTCTCTCTAGGTGGAACTGTAATATTCTGGTTCTCTCTCTCTCTCTCTCTAGGTGGAACTGTAACATTCTGGTTCTCTCTCTCTCTAGGTGGAACTGTAACATTCTGGTTCTCTCTCTAGGTGGAACTGTAACATTCTGGTTCTCTCTCTAGGTGGAACCGTAACATTCTGGTTCTCTCTCTCTCTCTCTAGGTGGAACTGTAACATTCTGGTTCTCTCTCTCTCTCTAGGTGGAACTGTAACATTCTGGTTCTCTCTCTCTCTCTAGGTGGAACTGTGACATTCTGGTTCTCTCTCTCTCTCTAGGTGGAACCGTAACATTCTGGTTCTCTCTCTCTCTAGGATGAACTGTAACATTCTGGTTCTCTCTCTCGGTGGAACGGTAACATTCTGGTTATCTCTCTCTAGGTGGAACTGTAACATTCTGGTTCTCTCTCTAGGTGGAACGGTAACATTCTGGTTCTCTCTCTAGGTGGAACTGTAACATTCTGGTTCTCTCTCTCTCTCTAGGTGGAACGGTAACATTCTGGTTCTCTCTCTAGGTGGAACGGTAACATTCTGGTTCTCTCTCTCTCTCTAGTTGAAACTGTAACATTCTGGTTCTCTCTCTCTCTCCCTCTCTCTCTCTCTCTAGGTGAAAGTGTAACATTCTGGTTCTCTCTCTCTCTAGGTGGAACTGTAACATTCTGGTTCTCTCTTTCTCTCTCTCTCTCTCTAGGTCGAACGGTAACATTCTGGTTCTCTCTCTCTCTAGGTCGAATTGTAACATTCTGGTTCTCTCTTTCTCTCCCTCTCTCTCTCTCTAGGTGGAACGGTAACATTCTGGTTCTCTCTCTAGGTGGAACGGTAACATTCTGGTTCTCTCTCTCTCTCTCTAGGTGGAACTGTAACATTCTGGTTCTCTCTCTCTCTCTAGGTGGACCTGTAACATTCTGGTTCTTTCTCTAGGTGGAACCGTAACATTCTGGTTCTCTCTCTCTCTCTCTAGGTGGAACTGTAACATTCTGGTTCTCTCTCTCTAGGTGGAACTGTAACATTCTGGTTCTCTCTAGGTGGAACTGTAACATTCTGGTTCTCTCTCTCTCTCTAGGTGGAACTGTAACATTCTGGTTCTCTCTCTCTCTCTAGGTGGAACTGTAACATTCTGGTTCTCTCTCTCTCTAGGTGGAACTGTAACATTCTGGTTCTCTCTAGGTGGAACTGTAACATTCTGGTTCTCTCTAGGTGGAACTGTAACATTCTGGTTCTCTCTCTAGGTGGAACTGTAACATTCTGGTTCTCTCTCTAGGTGGAACCGTAACATTCTGGTTCTCTCTCTCTCTCTCTAGGTGGAACTGTAACATTCTGGTTCTCTCTCTCTAGGTGGAACTGTAACATTCTGGTTCTCTCTAGGTGGAACTGTAACATTCTGGTTCTCTCTCTCTCTCTAGGTGGAACTGTAACATTCTGGTTCTCTCTCTCTCTCTAGGTGGAACTGTAACATTCTGGTTCTCTCTCTCTCTAGGTGGAACTGTAACATTCTGGTTCTCTCTCTCTCTCCCCCTCTCTCTCTCTCTAGGTGGAACTGTAACATTCTGGTTCTCTCTAGGTGGAACTGTAACATTCTGGTTCTCTCTAGGTGGAACTGTAACATTCTGGTTCTCTCTCTAGGTGGAACTGTAACATTCTGGTTCTCTGTCTAGGTGGAACTTCAGCGTGGGGAGCTTTGAGCTGAGGTTTGTTCCCGACAAACAGCTGACCAGCAACTTCCTGGAGGGAGAGATGGCGAGCGGCGAGGCCATGTGGAAGGAGGAGCGGAGGACCAGCGGGCAGAAGGTTATCATGGAGGAGACCACAGACAACCACAGACACACAACCACAGACACGCACACTGACACACCTGGGTCTGGGACTCCAGACCTAGTCATCAAGGTGTCTGTTCCTGACTGGAAGGTGATGGCCTTCAGCACCCAGCCTGGAGGAAAGCTGGTCTGGGAACAGCAGGTAATTATACATCTATAACACCTATTAACAGTCCTGGAAGACAGCTGGTCTGGGAACAGTTTATATTCCGCATGTTTTAATTTCAAGATTGTTATGTTCCTCCTTTTTTGCTCATTAGACAACGCTGTCGCGCGATTGGTCATGTGCTGAATGCTTGGACAACATGTTTTGTTTTGTGGAAAAAGTGACATTTGTAAATGGAGTTGCGCCTCTTGAATTTTGAGTTATTTGACAAAGGGAAGTGTCATAGAAACGTCCGATTATGCTCTTTCAGATTCTATATAGAAATCACCATGTTTTACCTGCATGTGACCGAAGGAGGATTTGATAAATCGACGCTCCTTTCCCTGCATCTATCAATTACAATATGCAGTTATCTATTCATGTTCAATTTGACAACTGATAATAGTGTCACTCATTATTGTCCATTTCATCTGGCCCATAGGCTGACTCTCTTAAAATGTGTGAGTTTAGTTTCCTGTGTAGTTCAGGTGTAGTTTCAATGTAGTTTCAGTAGTTTCAATGGGCAGGTTGACTAGCATTGTATGTTTCCCGCTCATCAACTTGGATAGAGTCAAGGATATGTTTTGCATTATTCTGAAGGCAACACACAGCATGTTTTCATTTGTCTTACATGTGATTGGAAATAAAGTTTCAGCAGATACAACAGTCCTGTAGCAGCCTCTTTTTACACAGTAAAACGTGAAAGAGAAAAGTAATCAAACCCGCGAGACGCGCTGTCAAATTATTACCCTGAACGCTGAGAAATGGGCGTAGCACCAATTCATCATTACACATATTGTTGTTCTAAATTAAATTGTCTTCTTCACCCTCGTCATTCAGTTCGATCTGATTTACATTGTGGAGTAGCTTGCGCCGTTGTCGTCCATTTGTCATTCAGTGGGCTGACATCGTTTGCCTTCGCTGGACAGAGTCAAGGATATGTTTTGTTATTATTCTAACGGCCTACTGCAACACACAACATGTTTTGATTTTTCTACATTTGATTATTAACTTCTTGATGCACCCACCCAGTTATCGGGATCATTCGATCGTCAACATCCGCTGAATTGCAGAGCGCCAAAGTCAAATTAAATTACTAAAAATATTAAATTTTCATGAAATCACAAAAAATCCACCTGGCGAGTCAGATTTCAAAAAAGCTTTTTGGCGAAAGCATACCACGCGTTTATGTAAGGACATCTCTCTCAGCAGACAAACTATTACAAACAGCTAGCAGCCAAGTAGATTGGTCACGAAAGTCAGAAAAGCAATACAATTAATCGCTTACCTTTGATGATCTTCGGATGTTTTCACTCACGAGACTCCCAGTTACACAATTAATGATTATTTTATATCCAAAATACCTCTGTTTGTTTGGCGCGTTATGTTCAGAAATCCCCAGGAAAGAGCGGTCACGACAACGCAGACAAATTCCAAATAGTATCCGTAATGTTCACAGAAACATGTCAAACGTTTTTTATAATCAATCCTCAGGTTGTTTTTAAAATATATAATTGGTAATATATCAACCGGGACTGTAGCTTTTTCAATAGGAGAGGGAGAGTCTATGGCTGCCTCACTCTGTTGCGCAAGCAAAACTCTGCGAACACCCAGCCATCCAATGACGCGATGTGATTTCTCGCTCATTTTTCAAAATAAAAGCCTGAAACTATGTCTAAAGACCGTTGACACCTTGAGGAAGCCATAGGAAAAGGAATCTGGTTGATATCCCTTTAAATGAGGGCAAGGCATCCAATGGAACAGAACGCCTTCAGGAAAAACAGCACTTGTTGGATTTTCCTCAGGTTTTCGCCTGCAATATCAGTTATGTTATACTCACAGACACTATTTTGACAGTTTTGGAATCTTTAGAGTGTTTTCTATCATAATCTGACAATTATATGCATATTCTAGATTCTGGGCCTGCGAAATAGACAGTTTAATTTGGTTACGTTTTTCATCCAATCATTAAAATACTGCCCCCTACACTCAACAGGTCAATAGAGCTCTAGTAAATTCAGGGAAAGTCAGGGAAGGAGCAGGACATGGCAGATATTTTCAAACGTCAGTGTTAGTTTTCCAAACTAGCCTGATCCCAGATGTATTTGTTCTGTCTCGAGAACTCCTATGGTCATTGTCAAGACAGCACAAACAGATCTGTGACCAGGCTATCTCCAACCTCTCTATTCAGTGTTCAGCCTAGTTTTGACACATGTTTCCCCCTGTAGTTCTGCACGCCCATAGCCTCTGCCTGGTTGGTTGGAGGGGGGAAGGTAACGCCTATCAGCCTGTTTGATGACACACCCTACAGCAGTCGTCCTGACGCGGAGGAGCAGCAGGAGGAGGAGGACGAGGACATTATGGAGGCGGCTCGGGGAGCTACTGAGTCCAGCGTATACCTGGGTATGTAAAACCCTAACCTCTGACCCCTAAACCGGACGCTAACACCAGACACCATAGGCCTCACAGTCACTACGGGGGAGGCTTTGGGAGCTACTGAGTCAAGCGTATACCTGGGTAACCAAACACGATCGGTAACAGACTATCACAGACACTGTACTGTCAGTCACTATGGGGGAGCCATTTCATTCATCTGTACCTGCTGTAGATCAGAATACAGTCTCAAGGTAGACATCTTGTTATCAGCTGCCTGGGTAACCAAACACGATCGGTAACAGACTATCACAGACACTGTACTGTCAGTCACTATGGGGGAGCCATTTCATTCATCTGTACCTGCTGTAGATCAGAATACAGTCTCAAGGTAGACATCTTGTTATCAGCTGCTGGCAGATTCACCAGACGGTTCTCAGGCTGGAGATGTTTTTAAATAATGACTGTCAGTGCCCCAAGTCCTGTGATTGGTTGTCAGTGCTAAGCCTCTCCCTCAGGTCCTGTGATTGGTTGTCAGTGCTAAGCCTCTCCCTCAGGTCCTGTGATTGGTTGTCAGTGCTAAGCCTCTCCCTCAGGTCCTGTGATTGGTTGTCAGTGCTAAGCCTCTCCCTCAGGTCCTGTGATTGGTTGTCAATGCTAAGCCTCTCCCTCAAGTCCTGTGATTGGTTGTCAGTGCTAAGCCTCTCCCTCAAGTCCTGTGATTGGTTGTCAGTGCTAAGCCTCTCCCTCAGGTCCTGTGATTGGTTGTCAGTATCAGTGCTAACCTTCTCCCTTCCCAGGTATGTATCAGGGCCAGCTGTACCTGCAGTCGTCCGTCAAGATCTCAGAAAGGTTCCCATCTAAAGCCCTAAACGGGCCCGGTCCGGACCCGGACACCGTCCCTACCATCAGATGGAAACCTCTCATACGTACGTACTTCTATGACTGTATCTGCTGTCTGGAGTTAGAGTGTGTCCTGTCTGGAGTTACAGTGTGTCCTGTCTGGAGTTACAGTGTGTCCTGTCTGGAGTTACAGTGTGTCCTGTCTGGAGTTACAGCCTGCTGTCTGGAGTTACAGTGTGTCCAGCCTGCTGTCTGGAGTTACAGTGTGTCCAGCCTGCTGTCTGGAGTTACAGTGTGTCCAGCCTGCTGTCTGGAGTTACAGTGTGTCCAGCCTGCTGTCTGGAGTGACAGTGTGTCCAGCCTGCTGTCTGGAGTTACAGTGTGTCCAGCCTGCTGTCTGGAGTTACAGTGTGTCCAGCCTGCTGTCTGGAGTTACAGTGTGTCCAGCCTGCTGTCTGGAGTTACAGTGTGTCCAGCCTGCTGTCTGGAGTTACAGTGTGTCCAGCCTGCTGTCTGGAGTTACAGTGTGTCCAGCCTGCTGTCTGGAGTTACAGTGTGTCCAGCCTGCTGTCTGGAGTTACAGTGTGTCCAGCCTGCTGTCTGGAGTTACAGTGTGTCCAGCCTGCTGTCTGGAGTGACAGTGTGTCCAGCCTGCTGTCTGGAGTTAGTGTGTCCAGCCTGCTGTCTGGAGTTACAGTGTGTCCAGCCTGCTGTATGGAGTTACAGTGTGTCCAGCCTGCTGTCTGGACTTAGTGTGTCCAGCCTGCTGTCTGGAGTTAGTGTGTCCAGCCTGCTGTCTGGAGTTACAGTGTGTCCAGCCTGCTGTCTGGAGTTACAGTGTGTCCAGCCTGCTGTCTGGAGTTACAGTGTGTCCAGCCTGCTGTCTGGAGTTACAGTGTGGTCCAGCCTGCTGTCTGGAGTTACAGTGTGTCCAGCCTGCTGTCTGGAGTTACAGTGTGTCCAGCCTGCTGTCTGGAGTTACAGTGTTTCCAGCCTGCTGTCTGGAGTTACAGTGTGTCCAGCCTGCTGTCTGGAGTTACAGTGTGTCCAGCCTGCTGTCTGGAGTTACAGTGTGTCCAGCCTGCTGTCTGGAGTTACAGTGTGTCCAGCCTGCTGTCTGGAGTTACAGTGTGTCCAGCCTGCTGTCTGGAGTTACAGTGTTTCCAGCCTGCTGTCTGGAGTTACAGTGTTTCCAGCCTGCTGTCTGGAGTTACAGTGTGTCCAGCCTGCTGTCTGGAGTTACAGTGTGTCCAGCCTGCTGTCTGGAGTTACAGTGTGTCCAGCCTGCTGTCTGGAGTTAGTGTGTCCAGCCTGCTGTCTGGAGTTAGTGTGTCCAGCCTGCTGTCTGGAGTTAGTGTGTCCAGCCTGCTGTCTGGAGTTAGTGTGTCCAGCCTGCTGTCTGGAGTTACAGTGTGTCCAGCCTGCTGTCTGGAGTTACAGTGTGTCCAGCCTGCTGTCTGGAGTTACAGTGTGTCCAGCCTGCTGTCTGGAGTTACAGTGTGTCCAGCCTGCTGTCTGGAGTTACAGTGTGTCCAGCCTGCTGTCTGGAGTTACAGTGTGTCCAGCCTGCTGTCTGGAGTTACAGTGTGTCCAGCCTGCTGTCTGGAGTTACAGTGTGTCCAGCCTGCTGTCTGGAGTTACAGTGTGTCCAGCCTGCTGTCTGGAGTTACAGTGTGTCCAGCCTGCTGTCTGGAGTTACAGTGTGTCCAGCCTGCTGTCTGGAGTTACAGTGTGTCCAGCCTGCTGTCTGGAGTTACAGTGTGTCCAGCCTGCTGTCTGGAGTTACAGTGTGTCCAGCCTGCTGTCTGGAGTGACAGTGTGTCCAGCCTGCTGTCTGGAGTGACAGTGTGTCCAGCCTGCTGTCTGGAGTGACAGTGTGTCCAGCCTGCTGTCTGGAGTGACAGTGTGTCCAGCCTGCTGTCTGGAGTGACAGTGTGTCCAGCCTGCTGTCTGGAGTGACAGTGTGTCCAGCCTGCTGTCTGGAGTGACAGTGTGTCCAGCCTGCTGTCTGGAGTTACAGTGTGTCCAGCCTGCTGTCTGGAGTTACAGTGTGTCCAGCCTGCTGTCTGGAGTTACAGTGTGTCCAGCCTGCTGTCTGGAGTTACAGTGTGTCCAGCCTGCTGTCTGGAGTGAGTTTTAATGCAGTGTCTCTTTCACGCAGATTCTCCATCTCGGACTCCTGTTCTGGTTGGTTCTGATGAGTTTGACAAATGTCTGAACAACGACAAGTTCTCTCATGAAGAATACAGCAACGGAGCTCTGTCAGTCCTGCAGTACCCGTATGGTAAGAACCTACTGTTATAACCTCCTGTTATAACCTCCTGTTATACTGTCAGTCCTGTAGTACCCGTATGGTTAGAACCTACTGTTACAACCTCCTGTTATAACCTCCTGTTATACTGTCAGTCTTGCAGTACCCGTATGGTTAGAACCTACTGTTATAACCTCCTGTTATAACCTCCTGTTATACTGTCAGTCCTGCAGTACCCGTATGGTAAGAACCTACTGTTATAACCTCCTGTTATAACCTCCTGTTATACTGTCAGTCCTGCAGTACCCGTATGGTAAGAACCTACTGTTATAACCTCCTGTTATAACCTCCTGTTATACTGTCAGTCCTGCAGTACCCGTATGGTTAGAACCTACTGTTATAACCTCCTGTTATAACCTCCTGTTATACTGTCAGTCCTGCAGTACCCGTATGGTTAGAACCTACTGTTATAACCTCCTGTTATAACCTCCTGTTATACTGTCAGTCCTGCAGTACCCGTATGGTTAGAACCTACTGTTATAACCTCCTGTTATAACCTCCTGTTATACTGTCAGTCCTGCAGTACCCGTATGGTAAGAACCTACTGTTATAACCTCCTGTTATAACCTCCTGTTATACTGTCAGTCCTGCAGTACCCGTATGGTTATAACCTACTGTTATAACCTCCTGTTATAACCTCCTGTTATACTGTCAGTCCTGCAGTACCCGTATGGTTAGAACCTACTGTTATAACCTCCTGTTATAACCTCCTGTTATACTGTCAGTCCTGCAGTACCCGTATGGTTAGAACCTACTGTTATAACCTCCTGTTATAACCTCCTGTTATACTGTCAGTCCTGCAGTACCCGTATGGTTAGAACCTACTGTTATAACCTCCTGTTATACTGTCAGTCCTGCAGTACCCGTATGGTTAGAACCTACTGTTAT